>NC_057805.1:16800239-16985642 GCF_018294505.1 Triticum aestivum
ATCAAGGCGATTGGGATATGCCCAGTAAAACTGTTGTTTGATACACCTAGATAGAAGAGGCTATGTAAGGAGTTGATCCAGCCTGGCATTGGTCCGGTGAGTCGATTGTTGGATAACTTTAGTACCTTCAAGTTCCTGAGCTTTGATAACCAAACTGGCAAGCGTCCAGTTAATGAGCTGTCGGCCATGTTGGAAAATTGAAGATTCTGAAAACCATCTAGGGTCTCATCTTGCGGCATGATCTCATTCACGAAGTTCTCGGTAATAATCAGAGTGGTGATGTTCCTGAAGCTATTGAAGACATGAAAAGCTTTTGTGATATTCGTAAAAGGGTTTCTAGCAAGTGATAGGTGCAGATTCCCTATTCTTGGTGAGATCTCACCATGGAAATGGTTCAACGACACCCGCAGCGCAATCAAATTGCTGCATGAGTATATGCTTTCTGGAACTATGCCACTGAAGTTATTTCTCAAAACATCTAAGCGTGTCAGGTTCTGTAGGGTGGAGAAGTTGACTGTGCCTAGTTCTCCACTGAGGTTGTTGATCTTCAGATCAATGACCATGAGATGTGTGCAGTTACTCAGAGTTGATGGCAGCTCCCCAGACATGTTATTATTACCCAAATAGAGCTCCTCTAGCCTCTTCAACTGACCTATGGAGCGTGGGATCTTCCCACTGAATTTGTTCTCCCTGAGGTCGAGGGTAACCAGATTACTGAGTTTTACGATGCTTGCTCCATCAAGTTCTCCTTCTAATCCATTGTTTGGGAAGGAGAGGTGCTCCAGGGAAGTGGCATGGTGTTAGGAATCGTAGCATAATTTAAAATTTTCCTACGCTCACCAAGATGCATCTATGGAGTCTACTAGCAACGAGGGGATAGGAGTGGATCTACATACCCTTGTAGATCGCGAGCGGAAGCGTTCCAATGAACGTGGATGACGGAGTCGTACTCGCCGTGATCCAAATCACCGATGACCGAGTGCCGAACGGACGGCACCTCCGCGTTCAACACACGTACGGTGCAGCGACGTCTCCTCCTTTCTTGATCCAGCAAGGGGGGAGGAGAGGTTGATGGAGATCCAACAGCACGACGGTGTGGTGGTGGATGTAGCGGCTCTCCGGCAGGGCTTCACCGAGCTTCTGCGCGAGAGAGAGAGAGGTGTTGCAGGGGAGGAGGGAGGCGCCAAAGGCTGTAGTGTGCTGCCCTCCCTCCCCCCCCTTTATATAGGCCCCCAAGGGGGGTGCGCAGCCCTTGGAGATGGGATCTCCAAAGGGGGGGCGGCGGCCAAGGGGGGAAGGGGTTGCCTTGCCCCCCAAGGCAAGGGGAAACTCCCCCCCCCTTAGGGTTCCCAACCCTAGGCGCATGGGGGGGAGGCCCAAAGTGGCGCCCCAGCCCATTATGGGCTGGTTCCCCTCCACTTTCAGCCCACGGGGCCCTCCGGGACAGGTGGCCCCACCCGGTGGACCCCCGGGACCCTTCCGGTGGTCCCGGTACAATACCGATAACCCCCGAAACTTTCCCGGTGGCCAAAACTGGACTTCCTATATATAATTCTTCACCTCCGGACCATTCCGGAACCTCTCGTGACGTCCAGGATCTCATCCGGGACTCCGAACAACTTTCGGGTTTCCGCATACATATATCTCTACAACCCTAGCGTCACCGGACCTTAAGTGTGTAGACCCTACGGGTTCGGGAGACATGCAGACATGACCGAGACGCCTCTCCGGTCAATAACCAACAGCGGGATCTGGATACCCATGTTGGCTCCCACATGTTCCACGATGATATCATCGGGTGAACCACGGTGTCGAGGATTCAATCAATCCGTATGCAATTCCCTTTGTCAATCGGTATGTTACTTGCCCGAGATTCGATCGTCGGTATCCCAATACCTTGTTCAATCTCGTTACCGGCAAGTCTCTTTACTCGTACCGCAATGCATGATCCCGTGACTAACGCCTTAGTCACATTGAGCTCATTATGATGATGCATTACCGAGTGGGCCCAGAGATACCTCTCCGTTTACACGGAGTGACAAATCCCAGTCTCGATCCGTGCCAACCCAACAGACACTTTCGGAAATACCCGTAATGCACCTTTATAGTCACCCAGTTACGTTGTGACGTTTGGCACACCCAAAGCACTCCTACGGTATCCGGGAGTTGCACGATCTCATGGTCTAAGGAAAAGATACTTGACATTGGAAAAGCTCTAGCAAACGAAACTACACGATCTTTTATGCTATGCTTAAGTTGGGTCTTGTCCATCACATCATTCTCCTAATGATGTGATCCCGTTATCAATGACATCCTATGTCCATAGTCAGGAAACCATGACTATCTGTTGATCAACGAGCTAGTCAACTAGAGGCTTACTAGGGACAGGTTGTGGTCTATGTATTCACACATGTATTACGATTTCCGGACAATACAATTATAGCATGAATAAAAGACTATTATCATGAACACAGAAATATAATAATAACCATTTATTATTGCCTCTAGGGCATATTTCCAACAGTCTCCCACTTGCACTAGAGTCAATAATCTAGTTACATTGTGATGGATCGAACACCCATTGCGTCCTGGTGTTGATCATGTTTTGCCCTAGGGAGAGGTTTAGTCAACGGATCTGCTACATTCAGGTCCGTGTGTACTTTACAAATATCTATGTCTCCATTTTGAACACTTTCACGAATGGAGTTGAAGCGACGCTTGATATGCCTGGTCTTCCTGTGAAACCTGGGCTCCTTCGCAAGGGCAATAGCTCCAGTGTTGTCACAGAAGAGAGTCATTGGGCCCGACGCATTGGGAATCACCCCTAGGTCGGTAATGAACTCCTTCATCCAGACTGCTTCCTGTGCTGCCTCCGAGGCTGCCATGTATTCCGCTTCACATGTAGATCCCGCCACGACGCTTTGCTTGCAACTGCACCAGCTTACTGCTCCTCTATTCAAAATATACACGTATCCGGTCTGTGACTTTGAGTCATCCGGATCTGTGTCGAAGCTAGCGTCGACGTAACCCTTTACGACGAGCTCTTCGTCACCTCCATAAACGAGAAACATATCCTTAGTCCTCTTCAGGTACTTCAGGATATTCTTGACCGCTGTCCAGTGTTCCTTGCCGGGATTACTTTGGTACCTTCCTACCAAACTTACGGCAAGGTTTACATCAGGTCTGGTACACAGCATGGCATACATAATAGACCCTATGGCCGAGGCATAGGGGATGACACTCATCTCTTCTATATCTTCTGCCGTGGTCGGGCATTGAGCCGTGCTCAATTGCACACCTTGCAATACAGGCAAGAACCCCTTCTTGGACTGATCCATACTGAACTTCTTCAATATCTTGTCAAGGTATGTACTCTGTGAAAGACCAATGAGGCGTCTTGATCTATCTCTATAGATCTTGATGCCTAATATGTAAGCAGCTTCTCCAAGGTCCTTCATTGAAAAACACTTATTCAAATAGGCCTTTATACTTTCCAAGAATTCTATATCATTTCCCATCAATAATATGTCATCCACATATAATATGAGAAATGCTACAGAGCTCCCACTCACTTTCTTGTAAACACAGGCTTCTCCATAAGTCTGTGTAAACCCAAACGCTTTGATCATCTCATCAAAGCGAATGTTCCAACTCCGAGATGCTTGCACCAGCCCATAGATTGAGCGCTGGAGCTTGCATACTTTGTTAGCATTCTTAGGATCGACAAAACCTTCCGGCTGCATCATATACAACTCTTCCTTAAGGAAGCCGTTAAGGAATGCCGTTTTGACGTCCATCTGCCATATCTCATAATCATAGTATGCGGCAATTGCTAACATGATTCGGACGGACTTCAGCTTCGCTACGGGTGAGAAAGTCTCATCGTAGTCAACCCCTTGAACTTGTCGATAACCCTTAGCGACAAGTCGAGCTTTGTAGATGGTCACATTACCATCTGCGTCCGTCTTCTTCTTAAAGATCCATTTGTTTTCTATGGCTCGCCGCTCATCGGGCAAGTCAGTCAAAGTCCATACTTTGTTTTCATACATGGATTCTATCTCGGATTTCATGGCTTCTAGCCATTTGTCGGAATCCGGGCCCGCCATCGCTTCTTCATAGTTCGAAGGTTCACCGTTGTCTAACAACATGATTTCCAGGACAGGGTTGCCGTACCACTCTGGTGCGGAACGTGTCCTTGTGGACCTACGAAGTTCAGTGGCAACTTGATCCGAAGCTTCATGATCATCATCATTAACTTCCTCCCCAGTCGGTGTAGGCACCACAGGAACATTTTCCCGCGCTGCGCTACTTTCCGGTTCGGAAGGGGTGACTATCACCTCATCAAGTTCCACTTTCCTCCCACTCAATTCTTTCGAGAGAAACTCCTTCTCTAGAAAGGACCCGTTCTTGGCAACGAAGATCTTGCCTTCGGATCTGAGGTAGAAGGTATACCCAATAGTTTCCTTAGGGTATCCTATGAAGACGCATTTTTCCGATTTGGGTTCGAGCTTTTCAGGTTGAAGTTTCTTGACATAAGCATCGCATCCCCAAACTTTTAGAAACGACAGCTTAGGTTTCTTCCCAAACCATAATTCATACGGTGTCGTCTCAACGGATTTAGACGGTGCCCTATTTAAAGTGAATGCGGCAGTCTCTAAAGCATAACCCCAAAATGAGAGCGGTAAATCGGTAAGAGACATCATAGATCGCACCATATCCAATAGAGTGCGATTACGACGTTCGGACACACCATTTCTCTGAGGTGTTCCAGGCGGCGTGAGTTGTGAAACTATTCCACATTTCCTTAAGTGTGTACCAAATTCGTGACTTAAATATTCTCCACCACGATCTGATCGTAAGAATTTTATTTTCCTGTCACGTTGATTCTCAACCTCACTCTGAAATTCCTTGAACTTTTCAAAGGTTTCAGACTTGTGTTTCATTAGGTAGACATACCCATATCTACTTAAATCATCAGTGAGAGTGAGAACATAACGATATCCTCCGCGAGCCTCAACACTCATTGGACCGCACACATCGGTATGTATGATTTCCAATAAGTTGGTTGCTCGCTCCATTGTTCCGGAGAACGGAGTCTTGGTCATCTTACCCATGAGGCATGGTTCGCACGTGTCAAATGATTCGTAATCAAGAGACTCCAAAAGTCCATCTGCATGGAGCTTCTTCATGCGCTTGACACCAATGTGACCAAGGCGGCAGTGCCACAAGTATGTGGGACTATCGTTATCAACTTTACATCTTTTGGTATTCACACTATGAACATGTGTAGCATCACGTTCGAGATTCATCAAGAATAAACCATTGACCAGCGGGGCATGACCATAAAACATATCTCTCAAATAAATAGAACAACCATTATTCTCAGATTTAAATGAGTAGCCATCTCGAATTAAACGAGATCCAGATACAATGTTCATGCTCAAAGCTGGCACTAAATAACAATTATTGAGGTTTATAACTAATCCCGTGGGTAGATGCAGAGGTAGCGTGCCGACGGCGATCACATCGACCTTGGAACCATTCCCGACGCGCATCGTCACCTCGTCTTTTGCCAGTCTCCGTTTATTCCGTAGTTCCTGATTTGAGTTACAAATATGAGCAACCGCACCGGTATCAAATACCCAGGAGCTACTACGAGTACTGGTAAGGTACACATCAATTACTTGTATATCACATATACCTTGGGTGTTGCCGGCCTTCTTCTTGTCCGCTAAATATTTGGGGCAGTTCCGCTTCCAGTGACCACTTCCCTTGCAATAAAAGCACTCAGTCTCGGGCTTGGGTCCATTCTTTGACTTCTTCCCGGTAACTGGCTTACCGGGCGCGGCAACTCCCTTGCCGTCCTTCTTGAAGTTCTTCTTACCCTTGCCCTTCTTGAACTTAGTGGTTTTATTCACCATCAACACTTGATGTTCCTTTTTGATCTCCCCTTCCGCTGATTTTAGCATTGAATATACCTCGGGAATGGTCTTTTCCATCCCCTGCATATTGTAGTTCATCACAAAGCTCTTGTAGCTTGGTGGAAGCGACTGGAGGATTCTGTCAATGACCGCGTCATCCGGGAGATTAACTCCCAGCTGAGACAAGCGGTTGTGCAACCCAGACATTCTGAGTATGTGCTCACTAACAGAACTGTTCTCCTCCATTTTACAGCTGAAGAACTTGTCGGAGACATCATATCTCTCGACCCGGGCATGAGCTTGAAAAACCAGTTTCAGCTCCTCGAACATCTCGTATGCTCCATGTTTCTCAAAACGCTTTTGGAGACCCGGTTCTAAGCTGTAAAGCATGCCGCACTGAACGAGGGAGTAATCATCAGCACGCTGCTGCCAAGCGTTCATAACGTCTTGGTTCTCAGGGATTGGTGCTTCACCTAGCGGTGCTTCTAAGACATAATCTTTCTTGGCAACTATGAGGATGAGCCTCAGGTTCCGGACCCAGTCCGTATAGTTGCTGCCATCATCTTTCAGCTTGGTTTTCTCTAGGAACGCGTTGAAATTGAGGACAACGTGGGCCATTTGATCTACAATACATAGTGTAAAGATTTTAGACTAAGTTCATGATAATTAAGTTCATATAATCAAATTATTTAATGAACTCCCACTCAGATAGACATCCCTCTAGTTATCTAAGTGAAACATGATCCGAACTCAACTAGGCCGTGTCCGATCATCACGTGAGACGGACTAGTCAAGATCGGTGAACATCTCCATGTTGATCGTATCTTCTATACGACTCATGCTCGACCTTTCGGTCCTCCGTGTTCCGAGGCCATGTCTGTACATGCTAGGCTCGTCAAGTCAACCTAAGTGTATTGCGTGTGTTCCGAGGCCATGTCTGTACATGCTAGGCTCGTCAACACCCGTTGTATGCGAACGTAAGAATCTATCACACCCGATCATCACGTGGTGCTTCGAAACGACGAACCTTCGCAACGGTGCACAGTTAGGGTGAACACTTTCTTGAAATTATTATAAGGGATCATCCTACTTGCTACCGTCGTTCTAAGCAAATAAGATGCAAAAACATGATAAACATCACATGCAATCAAATAGTGACATGATATGGCCAATATCATCATGCTCCTTTGATCTCCATCTTCGGGGCACCATGATCATCTTCGTCACCGGCATGACACCATGATCTCCATCATCATGATCTCCATCATTGTGTCTTCATGAAGTTGTCACGCCAACGATTACTTCTACTTCTATGGCTAACCGTTTAGCAACAAAGTAAAGTAAATTACATGGCGTTATTCAATGACACGCAGGTCATGCAAAATAATAAAGACAACTCCTATGGCTCCTGCCGGTTGTCATACTCATCGACATGCAAGTCGTGATTCCTATTACAAGAATATGATCAATCTCATACATCACATATATCATTCATCACATCTTCTGGCCATATCATATCACATATATCACTTGCTGCAAAAACAAGTTAGACGTCCTCTAATTGTTGTTGCAAGTTTTTACGTGGTTTGTAGGTTTCTAGCAAGAACGATTTCTTACCTACGTATGACCACAACGTGATTTGCCAATTTCTATTTACCCTTCATAAGGACCCTTTTCATCGAATCCGTTCCGACTAAAGTAGGAGAGACAGACACCCGCTAGCCACCTTATGCAACTAGTGCATGTCAGTCGGTGGAACCTGTCTCACGTAAGCGTACGTGTAAGGTCGGTCCGGGCCGCTTCATCCTACAATGCCGCCGAAACAAGAAACGACTAGTAGCGGCAAGAAGAATTGGCAACATCAACGCCCACAACTTCTTTGTGTTCTACTCGTGCATAGTAACTACGCATAGGCCTGGCTCATGATGCCACTGTTAGGAATCGTAGCATAATTTAAAATTTTCCTACGCTCACCAAGATGCATCTATGGAGTCTACTAGCAACGAGGGGATAGGAGTGGATCTACATACCCTTGTAGATCGCGAGCGGAAGCGTTCCAATGAACGTGGATGACGGAGTCGTACTCGCCGTGATCCAAATCACCGATGACCGAGTGCCGAACGGACGGCACCTCCGCGTTCAACACACGTACGGTGCAGCGACGTCTCCTCCTTTCTTGATCCAGCAAGGGGGGAGGAGAGGTTGATGGAGATCCAACAGCACGACGGTGTGGTGGTGGATGTAGCGGCTCTCCGGCAGGGCTTCACCGAGCTTCTGCGCGCGAGAGAGAGGTGTTGCAGGGGAGGAGGGAGGCGCCAAAGGCTGTAGTGTGCTGCCCTCCCTCCCCCCCCTTTATATAGGCCCCCAAGGGGGGTGCGCAGCCCTTGGAGATGGGATCTCCAAAGGGGGGGGCGGCGGCCAAGGGGGGAAGGGGTTGCCTTGCCCCCCAAGGCAAGGGGAAACTCCCCCCCCTTAGGGTTCCCAACCCTAGGCGCATGGGGGGGAGGCCCAAAGTGGCGCCCCAGCCCATTATGGGCTGGTTCCCCTCCACTTTCAGCCCACGGGGCCCTCCGGGACAGGTGGCCCCACCCGGTGGACCCCCGGGACCCTTCCGGTGGTCCCGGTACAATACCGATAACCCCCGAAACTTTCCCGGTGGCCAAAACTGGACTTCCTATATATAATTCTTCACCTCCGGACCATTCCGGAACCTCTCGTGACGTCCAGGATCTCATCCGGGACTCCGAACAACTTTCGGGTTTCCGCATACATATATCTCTACAACCCTAGCGTCACCGGACCTTAAGTGTGTAGACCCTACGGGTTCGGGAGACATGCAGACATGACCGAGACGCCTCTCCGGTCAATAACCAACAGCGGGATCTGGATACCCATGTTGGCTCCCACATGTTCCACGATGATATCATCGGGTGAACCACGGTGTCGAGGATTCAATCAATCCGTATGCAATTCCCTTTGTCAATCGGTATGTTACTTGCCCGAGATTCGATCGTCGGTATCCCAATACCTAGTTCAATCTCGTTACCGGCAAGTCTCTTTACTCGTACCGCAATGCATGATCCCGTGACTAACGCCTTAGTCACATTGAGCTCATTATGATGATGCATTACCGAGTGGGCCCAGAGATACCTCTCCGTTTACACGGAGTGACAAATCCCAGTCTCGATCCGTGCCAACCCAACAGACACTTTCGGAATACCCGTAATGCACCTTTATAGTCACCCAGTTACGTTGTGACGTTTGGCACACCCAAAGCACTCCTACGGTATCCGGGAGTTGCACGATCTCATGGTCTAAGGAAAAGATACTTGACATTGGAAAAGCTCTAGCAAACGAAACTACACGATCTTTTATGCTATGCTTAAGTTGGGTCTTGTCCATCACATCATTCTCCTAATGATGTGATCCCGTTATCAATGACATCCTATGTCCATAGTCAGGAAACCATGACTATCTGTTGATCAACGAGCTAGTCAACTAGAGGCTTACTAGGGACAGGTTGTGGTCTATGTATTCACACATGTATTACGATTTCCGGACAATACAATTATAGCATGAATAAAAGACTATTATCATGAACACAGAAATATAATAATAACCATTTATTATTGCCTCTAGGGCATATTTCCAACACATGGAAGAGCTCAACAGGGAGAGTCCCACTTAGGTTGTTGTGCCCAACCTTGGAACACTCTGAGCGTGGAGCAATCACCAAGTGCAGCAGGAATACCGCCACTCAATTGGTTGTAACAAAGGTCAAGAATGACCAATGATGGCGAGAGGCAAAGAGAAGGTGGTATGTGCCTCGTGAAGTTGTTGTTGCTTGCGTTGAGGACGACCAAATTCCGCATCAACTTCCATGTGTAGGATGGAAATGCTCCGCCGAATTGATTGCTCGAGATGTTCAGTACCTGCAGAGGCCGGGCAGTGGTAACCGAAGATGACAGCTCATGCATGCTACCTCTTGAGCACTGCGTTGGTTTCCCCTTGAAGAGGAAAGGGTGATGCAGTAAAGTAGCGTAAGTATTTCCCTCAGTTTTTGAGAACCAAGGTATCAATCCAGTAGGAGGTCACGCTCAAGTCCATTACACCTACACAAACAAATAAGAACCTCGCAACCAACGCGATAAAGGGGTTGTCAATCCCTTCACGGTCACTTACGAGAGTGAGATCTGATAGAGATGATAAGATAATATTTTTGGTATTTTTATGATAAAGAGTAAAAGTAAAGAAAGCAAAGTAAACAGTAATGGAAATAACGGGAGATTAATATGATGGAAAATAGACCCGGGGCCATAGGTTTCACTAGTGGCTTCTCTCAAGAGCATAAGTATTACAGTGGGTGAACAAATTACTGTCGAGCAATTGATAGAATTGAGCATAGTTATGAGAATATCTAGGGTTGATCATGTATATAGGCATCACGTCCGTGACAAGTAGACCGACTCCTGCCTGCATCTACTACTATTACTCCACACATCGACTGCTATCCAGCATGCATCTAGAGTATTAAGTTCATAAGAACGGAGTAACGCTTTAAGCAAGATGACATGATGTAGAGGGATAAACTCATGCAATATGATATAAACCCCATCTTTTTATCCTCGATGGCAACAATACAATACGTGTCATTTCCCCTACTGTCACTGGGATCGAGCACCGCAAGATTGAACCCAAAGCTAAGCACTTCTCCCATTGCAAGAAAGATCAATCTAGTAGGCCAAATCAAACTGATAATTCGAAGAGACTTGCAAAGATAACCAATCATACATAAAAGAATTCAGAGAAGATTCAAATATTGTTCATAGATAATCTTGATCATAAACCCACAATTCATCGGATCTTGACAAACACACCGCAAAAGAAGATTACATCAAATAGATCTCCAAGAGAAACGAGGAGAACTTTGTATTGAGATCCAAAGAGAGAGAGGAAGCCATCTAGCTAATAACTATGGACCCGAAGGTCCGAGGTAAACTACTCACACATCATCAGAGAGGCTATGGTGTTGATGTAGAAGCCCTCCGTGATCAATGCCCCCTCCGGCAGGATGCCGGAAAAGGCCCCAAGATGGGATCTCACGGGTGCAGAAGGTTGCGGCGGTGGAATTAGGTTTTCGTGGTGCTCTTCGATGGTTTGGGGGTACGTAGGTATATATAGGAGGAAGAAGTAGGTCGGTGGAGCCACGAGGGGCCCACGAGGGTGGAGGGCGCGCCTGGGGGGGGGGTAGGCGCGCCCCCTGCCTCGTGGCCGCCTCGTTGGTTGCTTGACGTCCACTCCAAGTCATCTGGATCACGTTTGTTCCAAAAATCACGCTCCCGAAGGTTTCATTCCGTTTGGACTCCGTTTGATATCCTTTTTCTGCGAAACACTGAAATAGGCAAAAAAACAGCAATTTGGGCTGGGCCTCCAGTTAATAGGTTAGTCCCAAAAATAATATAAAAGTGCATAAATAAGCCCATTAAACATCCAAAACAGAATATATAATAGCATGGAACAATAAAAAAAGATACGTTGGAGACGTATCAAGCATCCCAAGCTTAATTTCTGCTCGTCCTCGAGTAGGTAAATGATAAAAACATAATTTTTGATGTGGAATGCTTCTTAGCATAATTCTCAATGTAAATCTTTTTACTGCGGCATGAATCTTTAGATCCGAAAGATTCAAGATAAAAGTTTAATGTTGACATAAAAACAATAATACTTCAAACATGCTAACCAAGCAATTATGTCTTATCAAAATAACATAGCCAAAGAAAGCTTACCCCTACAAAATCATATAGTTAGGCCATGTTTCAATATCGTCACACAAACGTTCTCATCATGCATAACTCCGATGACAAGCCGAGCAATTGGTTCATACTTCTTAACGCGCTTCAGCCTTTTCATCTCTTACGCAATACATGAGCGCAAGTCATGGATATAGCACTATGGGTGGAGTAAAGTATAATGATGGGGATTATGAGAGAAGACAAAAAAGGTAGAAAGTCTTGTTGGAAATATGCCCTAGAGGCAATAATAAAATGGTTATTATTGTATTTCCTTGTTCATGATAATTGTCTGTTGTTCATGCTATAATTGTATTAACTGGAAACCGTAATACATGTGTGAATACATAGACCACAACATGTCCCTAGTAATCCTCTAGTTAACTAGCTCATTGATCAATAGATGGTTATGGTTTCCTGACCATGGACATTGGATGTCATTGATAACGGGATCACATCATTAGGAGAATGATGTGATGGACAAGACCCAATCCTAAGCATAGCACAAGATCGTGTAGTTCGTTTGCTAGAGCTTTTCTAATGTCAAGTATCATTTCCTTAGACCATGAGATTGTGCAACTCCCGGATACCGTAGGAATGCTTTGGGTGTACCAAACGTCACAACATAACTGGGTGGCTATAAAGGTGCACTACAGGTATCTCCGAAAGTGTCTGTTGGGTTGGCACGAATCGAGACTGGGATTTGTCACTCCGTATGACGGAGAGGTATCTCTGGGCCCACTCGGTAATGCATCATCATAATGAGCTCAATGTGACTAAGGAGTTAGCCACGGGATCATGCGTTACGGTACGAGTAAAGTGACTTGCCGGTAACGAGATTGAACAAGGTATTGGGATACCGACGATCGAATCTCGGGCAAGTAACGTACCGATTGACAAAGGGAATTGTATACGGGATTGATTGAATCCTCGACATCGTGGTTCATCCGATGAGATCATCGTGGAACATGTGGGAGCCAACATGGGTATCCAGATCCCGCTGTTGGTTATTGACCGGAGAGTCGTCTCGGTCATGTCTGCATGTCTCCCGAACCCGTAGGGTCTACACACTTAAGGTTCGGTGACGCTAGAGTTGTAGAGATATTAGTATGCGGTTAACCGAAAGTTGTTCGGAGTCCCGGATGAGATCCCGGACGTCACGAGGAGTTCCGGAATGGTCCGGAGGTAAAGATTTATATATGGGAAGTCCTATTTTGGCCACCGGAAAATGTTCGGGATTTTTCGGTATTGTACCGGGAAGGTTCTAGAAGGTTCCGAAGTGGGGCCCACCTGCATGGGGGGACCCACATGAACGTGGGTAGTGGGGGCAAGGCCCCACACCCCTGGTCAAGGCGCACCAAGATCCCACCTTAGAAGGAATAAGATCATATCCCGAAGGGATAAGATCAAGATCCCTAAAAAGGGGGATAACAATCGGTGGGGAAGGGAAATGATGGGATTTCTTTCCCCCACCTTTGCCAACGCCCCAATGGACTTGGAGGGCAAGAAACCAGCCCCCTCCACCCCTATATATAGTGGGGAGGCGCATGGGAGCAGCACCCCAAGCCCTGGCGCCTCCCTCCCTCCCGTGACACCTCTTCCTCCCCGCTTGCGCTTGGCGAAGCCCTGCCGGGATCCCGCTACTTCCACCACCACGCCGTCGTGCTGCTGGATCTCCATCAACTTCTCCTCCCCCCTTGCTGGATCAAGAAGGAGGAGACGTCCCCGCTCCGTACGTGTGTTGAACGCGGAGGTGCCGTCCGTTCGGCGCTAGGATCATCGGTGATTTGGATCACGACGAGTACGACTCCATCAACCCCGTTCTCTTGAACGCTTCCGCGCGCGATCTACAAGGGTATGTAGATGCACTCCCCTCTCTCTCGTTGCTAGATGACTCCATAGATTGATCTTGGTGATACGTAGAAAATTTTAAATTTCTGCTACGTTCCCCAACAGTGGCATCATGAGCCAGGTTTATGCGTAGATTCTATGCACGAGTAGAACACAAAGTAGTTGTGGGCGATGATTTGTTCAATTTGCTTACCGTTACTAGTCTTATCTTGATTCGGCGGCATTGTGGGATGAAGCGGCCCGGACCGACCTTACACGTACTCTTACGTGAGACAGGTTCCACCGACTGACATGCACTTGATGCATAAGGTGGCTAGCGGGTGTCTGTCTCTCCCACTTTAGTCGGATCGGATTCGATGAAAAGGGTCCTTATGAAGGGTAAATAGCAATTGGCATATCACCGTTGTGGCTTTTGCGTAGGTAAGAAACGTTCTTGCTAGAAACCCATAGCAGCCACGTAAAACATGCAACAACAATTAGAGGACGTCTAACTTGTTTTTGCAGGGTATGCTATGTGATGTGATATGGCCAAAAGGATGTGATGAATGATATATGTGATGTATGAGATTGATCATGTTCTTGTAATAGGAATCACGACTTGCATGTCGATGAGTATGACAACCGGCAGGAGCCATAGGAGTTGTCTTAATTTATTGTATGACCTGCGTGTCAATGAAAAACGCCATGTAATTACTTTACTTTATTGCTAACCGTTAGCCATAGTAGTAGAAGTAATAGTTGGCGAGACAACTTCATGAAGACACGATGATGGAGATCATGGTGTCATGCCGGTGACGAAGGTGATCATGCCGCGCCTCGAAGATGGAGATCAAAAGGCGCAAGATGATATTGGCCATATCATGTCACTTTATGATTTGCATGTGATGTTTGTCATGTTTACATCTTATTTGCTTAGAACGACGGTAGCATAAATAAGATGATCCCTCACTAAAATTTCAAGAGATGTGTTCCCC
This sequence comes from Triticum aestivum, assembly GCF_018294505.1. Taxonomy (NCBI): domain Eukaryota; kingdom Viridiplantae; phylum Streptophyta; class Magnoliopsida; order Poales; family Poaceae; genus Triticum; species Triticum aestivum. The sequence goes on from NC_057805.1 coordinate 16,814,775, forward strand.
CTAACTGTGCACCGTTGCGAAGGTTCGTTGTTTCGAAGCACCACGTGATGATCGGGTGTGATAGATTCTAACGTTCGCATACAACGGGTGTTGACGAGCCTAGCATGTACAGACATGGCCTCGGAACACAAGCAAAACACTTAGGTTGACTTGACGAGCCTAGCATGTACAGACATGGCCTCGGAACACAAGAGACCGAAAGGTCGAACATGAGTCGTATAGTAGATACGATCAACATGGAGATGTTCACCGATGATGACTAGTCCGTCTCACGTGATGATCGGACACGGCCTAGTCGATTCGGATCATGTATCACTTAGATGACTAGAGGGATGTCTATCTAAGTGGGAGTTCATTAAATAATCAGATGAACTTAATTATCATGAACATAGTCAAAAGGTCTTTGCAAATAATGTCGTAGCTTACGCTTTAGTTCTACTAAGATATGTTCCTAGAGAAAATTTAGTTGAAAGTTGATAGTAGCAATTATGCGGACTGGGTCCGTAAACTGAGGATTGTCCTCATTGCTGCACAGAAGGCTTATGTCCTTAATGCACCGCTCGGTGTGCTGAACCTCGAGCGTCGTCTGTAGATGTTACGAAACATCTGACATACACGTTTTGATGACTACGTGATAGTTCAGTGTGTGATGCTAACGGTTTAAAATTGTGGCACCAAAGACGGTTTTGAAACGTCGCAGAACATATGAGATGTTCCAAAGACTGAAATTGGGATTTCAGACTAATGCCCACGTCAAGAGGTATGAGACCTCTGACAAGTTTCTTAAGCCTGCAAACTAAGGGAGAAAAGCTCAATCGTTGAGCATGTGCTCAGATTGTCTGAGTACTACAATCACTTGAATCGAGTGGGAGTTAATCTTCCAGATGAGATAGTGATGGTTCTCCATAGTCACTGCCACCAAGCTATTAGAGCTTCGTGATGAACTATAACATATCAGGGATAGACATGATGATCCTTGAGCAACTCGCGATGTTTGACACCGCGAAAGTAGAAATCAAGAAGGAGCATCAATTGTTGATGGTTAGTAAAACCACTAGTTTCTAGAAGGGCAAGGGCAAGAAGGGATACTTCATGAAACGGCAAATCAGTTGCTGCTCTAGTGAAGAAACCCAAGGTTGAACCCAAACCCGAGACTAAGTGCTTCTGAAATGAGGGGAACGGTCACTGAAGCAGAACTACCCTAGATACTTCGTAGATGAGAAGGCTGGCAAGGTCGACAGAAGTATATTGGATATACATTATATTAATGTGTACTTTACTAGTACTCCTAGTAGCACCAGGGTATTAGATACCGGTTCGGTTGCTAAGTGTTAGTAACTCGAAATAAAAGCTGCGGAATAAACGGAGACTAGCTAAAGGTGAGATGACGATATGTGTTGGAAGTGTTTCCAAGGTTGATGTGATCAAGCATCGCATGCTCCCTCTACCATCGAGATTGGGGTTAAACCTGAATAATTATTATTTGGTGTTTGCGTTGAGCATAGACATGATTGGATTATGTTTATCGCAATACGGTTATTCATTAAAGGAGAATAATGGTTACTCTGTCTATTTGAATAATACCTTCAATGGTCTTGCACCTAAAATGAATGGTTTATTGAATCTCGATCGTAGTGATACACATGTTCATGCCAAAAGATATAAGATAGTAATGATAGTACCACATACTTGTGGCACTGCCACTTGAGTCATATTGGTATAAAACGCATGAAGAAGCTCCATGTTGATGGATCTTTGGACTCACTCGTTTTTGAAAAGATTGAGACATGCGAACCATGTCTATTAGTATATATGCATGAAGAAAGTCCATACAGATGGATCATTTGGACTCACTTGATTTTGAATCACTTGAGACATGCAAATCATACCACATGGGCAAGATGACTGAAAGGCCTCGTTTTCAGTAAGATGGAACAAGAGAGCAACTTGTTGGAAGTAATACATTTGATGTGTGCAGTCCAATGAGTGCTGAGGCACGCAGTGGATATCGTTATGTTCTTACTTCACAGATGATTTGAGTAGATGCTGAGAATATTTACTTGATGAAACACAAGTCTGAATTATTGAAAGGTTCAAGTAATTTCAGAGTGAAGTTGAAGATCGTCGTGACAAGAGGATAAAATGTCTGTGATATGATCATAGAGATGAATATCTGAGTTACGAGTTTGGCACACAATTAAGAAATTGTGGAAATTGTTTCACGACTAATACCGCCTGGAACACCATATTGTGATGGTGTGTCCGAACATCATAACTGCACCCTATTGGATATGGTGCATACCATGATGTCTCTTATCGAATTACAACTATCGTTTATGGGTTAGGCATTAGAGACAACCGCATTCACTTTAAATAGGGCACCACGCAATTCCGTTGAGACGACACCGTATGAACTATGGTTTAGAGAAACCTAAGCTGTCGTTTCTTAAAAGTTTGGGGCTGCGACGCTTATGTGAAAAAGTTTCAGGCTGATAAGCTCGAACCCAAAGCGGATAAATGCATCTTCATAGAATACCCAAAACAGTTGGGTATACCTCCTATTTCAGATCTGGAAGCAAAAGTGATTGTTTCTAGAAACGGGTCCTTTCTCGAGGAAAAGTTTCTCTCGAAAGAATTGAGTGGGAGGATGGTGGAGACTTGATGAGGTCATTGAACCGTCACTTCAACTAATGTGTAGCAGGGCACAGGAAGTTGTTCCTGTGGCACCTACACCAATTGAAGTGGAAGCTTATGATAGTGATCATGAAACTTCAGATCAAGTCACTACCAAACCTCATAGGACGACAAGGATGCGTACTACTTCAGAGTGGTACGTAATCCTGTCTTGGAAGTCATGTTGCTAGACAACAATGAACCTACGAGCTATGGAGAAGCGATGGTGGGCCCGGATTCCGACGAATGGCTCGAGGCCATAAAATCCGAGAGGATCCATGTATGAAAACAAAGTATAGACTTTGAAAGAACTACTTGATGGTCGTAAGGCTGTTGGGTACAGATGGATTTTAAAGGGAAGACAGACAATGATGGTAAGTGTCACCATTAAGAAAGCTCGACTTGTCGTTAAGATGTTTTCCGGCAAGTTCAAGGAGTTGACTGCGATGAGACTTTCTCACTCGTAGCGATGCTAAGAGTCTGTTAGAATTATATTAGCAGTTACTGCATTATTTATGAAATCTTGCAGATAGGATGTCAAAACATTGTTTCCTCGACGATTTTCTTGAGGAAAGGTTGTATGTGATACAACCAGAAGGTTTTGTCAATCCTGAAAGATGCTAACAAGTATGCAAAGCTCCAGCAATCCTTCTAAGGATTGGAGTAAGCATCTCGGAGTTGGAATGAACGCTTTGATGAGATGATCAAAGATTTTGGGTTTATACAAAGTTCATGAGAAACTTGTATTTCCAAAGAAGTGAGTGGGAGCACTATAGAATTTTTGATGAGTATATGTTGTTAACATATTGTTGATCAGAAATGATGTAGAATTTCTGGAAAGCATCCAGGGTTATTTGAAAAGTGTTTTTAATGGAAAACCTGGATTAAGCTACTTGAACATTGAGCATCAAGATCTATAAGGATAGATCAAAAACGCTTAATAGTACTTTCAAATGAATACATACCGTGACAAGATTTTGAAGGAGTTCAAAATAGATCAGCAAAGAAGGAGTTCTTGGCTGTGTTACAAGGTGTGAGTATTGAGTAAGACTCAAGACCTGACCACGGCAGAAGAAAGAGAAAGGACGAAGGTCGTCCCCTATGCTTTAGACGTAGGCTCTACAATATGCTATGCTGTGTACCGCACCTGAAGTGTGCCTTGCCATGAGTTAGTCAAGGGGTACAATAGTGATCCAGGAAGGGATCACATGACAGCGGTCGAACTTATCCTTAGTATCTAGTGGACTAAGGAATTTTCTCGATTATGGAGGTGGAAAGGGGGTTCGTCGTAAAGGGTTACGTCGATGCAAACTTTGACACTAATCCGGATGACTCTGAGTAGTGAACCGGATTCGTATAGTAGAGCAGTTATTTGGAATAGCTCCAAGTAGCGCGTGGTAGCTGCATCTACAAGATGACATAGAGATTTGTAAAGCACACACGGATCTGAATGTTGCAGACCCGTTGACTAAAACCTCTCTCGTAAGCATAACATGATCAAACCCTAGAACTCATTGAGTGTTAATCACATGGTGATGTGAACTAGATTATTGACTCTAGTAAACTCTTGGGTATTAGTCACATGGCGATGTGAACTTTGAGTGTTAATCACATGGTGATGTGAACTAGATTATTGACTCTAGTGCAAGTGGGAGACTGTTGGAAATATGCCCTAGAGGCAATAATAAAATGGTTATTATTGTATTTCCTTGTTCATGATAATTGTCTGTTGTTCATGCTATAATTGTATTAACTGGAAACCGTAATACATGTGTGAATACATAGACCACAACATGTCCCTAGTAAGCCTCTAGTTGACTAGCTCGTTGATCAATAGATGGTTATGGTTTCCTGACCATGGACATTGGATGTCATTGATAACGGGATCACATCATTAGGAGAATGATGTGATGGACAAGACCCAATCCTAAGCATAGCACAAGATCGTGTAGTTCGTTTGCTAGAGCTTTTCTAATGTCAAGTATCATTTCCTTAGACCATGAGATTGTGCAACTCCCGGATACCGTAGGAATGCTTTGGGTGTACCAAACGTCACAACGTAACTGGGTGGCTATAAAGGTGCACTACAGGTATCTCCGAAAGTGTCTGTTGGGTTGGCACGAATCGAGACTGGGATTTGTCACTCCGTATGACGGAGAGGTATCTCTGGGCCCACTCGGTAATGCATCATCATAATGAGCTCAATGTGACTAAGGAGTTAGCCACGGGATCATGCGTTACGGTACGAGTAAAGTGACTTGCCGGTAACGAGATTGAACAAGGTATTGGGATACCGACGATCGAATCTCGGGCAAGTAACGTACCGATTGACAAAGGGAATTGTATACGGGATTGATTGAATCCTCGACATCGTGGTTCATCCGATGAGATCATCGTGGAACATGTGGGAGCCAACATGGGTATCCAGATCCCGCTGTTGGTTATTGACCGGAGAGTCGTCTCGGTCATGTCTGCATGTCTCCCGAACCCGTAGGGTCTACACACTTAAGGTTCGGTGACGCTAGAGTTGTAGAGATATTAGTATGCGGTTAACCGAAAGTTGTTCGGAGTCCCGGATGAGATCCCGGACGTCACGAGGAGTTCCGGAATGGTCCGGAGGTAAAGATTTATATATGGGAAGTCCTATTTTGGCCACCGGAAAATGTTCGGGATTTTTCGGTATTGTACCGGGAAGGTTCTAGAAGGTTCCGAAGTGGGGCCCACCTGCATGGGGGGACCCACATGAACGTGGGTAGTGGGGGCAAGGCCCCACACCCCTGGTCAAGGCGCACCAAGATCCCACCTTAGAAGGAATAAGATCATATCCCGAAGGGATAAGATCAAGATCCCTAAAAAGGGGGATAACAATCGGTGGGGAAGGGAAATGATGGGATTTCTTTCCCCCACCTTTGCCAACGCCCCAATGGACTTGGAGGGCAAGAAACCAGCCCCCTCCACCCCTATATATAGTGGGGAGGCGCATGGGAGCAGCACCCCAAGCCCTGGCGCCTCCCTCCCTCCCGTGACACCTCTTCCTCCCCGCTTGCGCTTGGCGAAGCCCTGCCGGGATCCCGCTACTTCCACCACCACGCCGTCGTGCTGCTGGATCTCCATCAACTTCTCCTCCCCCCTTGCTAGATCAAGAAGGAGGAGACGTCCCCGCTCCGTACGTGTGTTGAACGCGGAGGTGCCGTCCGTTCGGCGCTAGGATCATCGGTGATTTGGATCACGACGAGTACGACTCCATCATCCCCGTTCTCTTGAACGCTTCCGCGCGCGATATACAAGGGTATGTAGATGCACTCCCCTCTATCTCGTTGCTAGATGACTCCATAGATTGATCTTGGTGATACGTAGAAAATTTTAAATTTCTGCTACGTTCCCCAACAAGTCTCACATTGACGCGGCTAATCAATAGGCTATGGAGATGCCCATCAATTGATGTCAATGAGAGGAGTAGGGATTGCCATGCAACAGATGCACTAGAGCTATAAATATATGAAAGCTCAACAAAAGAAACTAAGTGGGTGTGCATCCAACTTGCTTGCTCACGAAGATCTAGGGCATTTTGAGGAAGCCCATCATTGGAATATACAAGCCAAGTTCTATAATGAGAAATTTCCACTAGTATATGAAAGTGACAACATAGGAGACTCTCTATCATGAAGATCATAGTGCTACTTTGAAGCACAAGTGTGGAAAAGGATAGTAACATTGTCCCTTCTCTCTTTTTCTCTCATTTTTTTTTTCTTGGGCCTTCTCTTTTTCTTTTTCTTTGGACTCCTTTTTTTAGTCCGGAATCTCATCCCGACTTGTGGGGGAATCATAGTCTCCATCATCCTTTCCTCACATGGGACAATGCTCTAATAATGATGATCATCACACTTTTATTACTTACAACTCAACAATTACAACTCAATACTTAGAACAAAATATGACTCTACGTGAATGCCTCCGGCGGTGTACCGGGATATGCGATGAATCAAGAGTGACATGTATGAAAAAATTATGGATGGTGGCTTTGCCACAAAATACGATGTAAACTACATGATCATGCAAAGCAATATGACAATGATGAATCGTGTCATAATAAACGGAATGGTGGAAAGTTGCATGGCAATATATCTCGGAATGGCTATGGAAATGCCATGATAGGTAGGTATGGTGGCTGTTTTGAGGAAGATATAAGGAGGTTTATGTGTGATAGAGCGTATCATATCACGGGGTTTGGGTGCACCGGCGAAGTTTGCACCAACTCTCAAGGTGAGAAAGGGCAATGTGCGGTACCGTAGAGGCTAGAAAATTATGGAAGGTTGAGAGTGCGTATAATCCATGGACTCACATTAGTCATAAAGAACTCATATACTTATTGCAAAAGTTTATTAGCCCTCGAAGCAAAGTACTACTACGCATGCCCCTAGAGGGATAGATTGGTAGGAAAAGACCATCGCTCGTCCCTGACCGCCACTCATAAGGAAAGCAATAAAAGAACACCTATGTGTCAAAATTGTCACACAACTTTTACCATACGTGCATGCTACGGGACTTGCCAACTTTAACACAAGTATTTCTCAATTTCACAATTACTCAACTAGCACACTCTAATATTACCACCTTTATATCTCAAAACACTTATCAAGTATCTAACTTCTCATGATATTCAATGAACTCAATATGAAAGATTAATTTCACAATTAAAGCAAATTACCATGCTGTTTAAGACTCTCAAAATAATATAAGTGAAGCATGAGAGATCAATAATTTCTATAAAATGCAACCACCACCGTGCTCTAAAAGATATAAGTGAAGCACTAGAGCAAAAACTATATAGCTCAAAAGATATAAGTGAAGCACATAGAGTATTCTAACAAATTCCAAATCATGTGTGTCTCTCTCAAAAGGTGTGTACAGCAAGGATGATTGTGGCAAACTAACAAACAAAGACCCAAATCATACAAGACGCTCCAAGCAAAACACATATCATGTGGTGAATAAAAATATAGCTCCAAGTAAAGTTACCGATGGATGAGGACGAAAGAGGGGATGCCTTCCGGGGCATCCCCAAGCTTTGGCTTTTTGGTGTCCATGGATTTACCTTGGGGTGCCTTGGGCATCCCCAAGCTTAGGCTCTTGCCACTCCTTATTCCATAATCCATCAAATCTTTACCCAAAACTTAAAAACTTCACAACACAAACTTAACAGAAAATCTCGTGAGCTCCGTTAGCGAAAGAAAACAAAACACCACTTCAAGGTACTGTATTGAACTCATTTCTTTCTTTATATTGGTGTTAAACCTACTGTATTCCAACTTCTCTATGGTTTATAAGCTCTTTTACTAGCCATAGATTCATCAAAATAAGCAAACAACACACGAAAAACAGAACAGTCTGTAGTAATCTGTAACTAACGCAAACTTCTGGAACTCTAAAAATTCTACCAAAATAGGAAGACCTAAATAATTTGTTTATTGATCTGCTGCAATTGGAATCAGTGTTATATCACGTTCTGGTAATTTTTAACAATTGTTTTCGTGAACAGAAAGTTTCTGGAATTTTCAGCAAGATCAAATAACTACCATCCAAGAAGATCCTATAGGTTTAACTTGGCACAAACACTAATTAAAACACAAAAACAAATCTAACCAGAGGCTAGATCAAAGATTTATTCCTAAACAGAACCAAAAAGAAAAAAACTAAAATAAAAATTGGGTTGCTTCCCAACAAGCGCTATCGTTTAACGCCCCTAGCTAGGCATAAAAACAAGGATAGATTTAGGTATTGCCATCTTTGGTATTTATCTTTTTAATGGAGTTATGCTCGAATCCGGGAGGTTCCTTACGTTTCCCTTCATACTCAGAGATTCTTAGATCTAGAGCATCCAACCGTTTATTGCAAAGTGTGACCAAAGTATTCATACGATTGAGGTTTCCTCCAACATTTTGAAGGGGTTCAAGAGATTTTTGCAATTCGCCTAATTTTTCTAAGATTTGGGTTCCCTCATGGGTGAGAGTTCATCCCTTCGGTGGGGGAAGTACTCCTACTATCCCCTCTATAATTTCATAAGAAAAACTAGGATCAGTTTCAATAAAATTCCCTTTGGCGGCAAAATCAAGGAGTTGTCTATGGGACAAGGTTAGCAAAACATAAAAATTACGAAGTAAAACCTTGAAATCTCCCTCTATAGTGCAACCACGATAGGATTCTATCAATCTATACCAAGCATCTTTTAAATTTTCTCTTTGTTTTTCTTTGAAGTGAAGAACTTCAAACTCGGGAGACAAAGGAGTAGATAAAGGACTAGCCATGATGGCACACGGGACACAAAAAGGCAAGCGAGAAAGAGGCGAACGGAAAAGAGAGGGCGAATAAAACGGCAAGGGTGAAGTGGGGGAGAGGAAAACGAGAGGCAAATGGCAAATAATGTAATGCGAGGGATAAGAGTTTGTGATGGGTACTTGGTATGTCTTGACTTGTGTACTCCGCAACGGCGCCAGAAATGGCTCGTTGTTGGGAGTCAAATCTTGACTTGACTTGGCGCACACCTCCCCGGCAACGACGCCAGAAATCCTTCTTGCTACCTCTTGAGCACTGCGTTGGTTTTCCCTTGAAGAGGAAAGGGTGATGCGGTAAAGTAGCGTAAGTATTTCCCTCAGTTTTTGAGAACCAAGGTATCAATCCAGTAGGAGGTCACGCTCAAGTCCCTTGCACCTACACAAACAAATAAGAACCTCGCAACCAACGCGATAAATGGGTTGTCAATCCCTTCACGGTCACTTACGAGAGTGAGATCTGATAGAGATGATAAGATAATATTTTTGGTATTTTTATGATAAAGAGTAAAAGTAAAGAAAGCAAAGTAAACAGTAATGGAAATAACGGGAGATTAATATGATGGAAAATAGACCCGGGGGCCATAGGTTTCACTAGTGGCTTCTCTCAAGAGCATAAGTATTACGGTGGGTGAACAAATTACTGTCGAGCAATTGATAGAATTGAGCATAGTTATGAGAATATCTAGGTATCATCATGTATATAGGCATCACGTCCGTGACAAGTAGACCGACTCCTACCTGCATCTACTACTATTACTCCACACATCGACCGCTATCCAGCATGCATCTAGAGTATTAAGTTCATAAGAACGGAGTAACGCTTTAAGCAAGATGACATGATGTAGAGGGATAAACTCATGCAATATGATATAAACCCCATATTTTTATCCTCGATGGCAACAATACAATACGTGTCATTTCCCCTACTGTCACTGGGATCGAGCACCGCAAGATTGAACCCAAAGCTAAGCACTTCTCCCATTGCAAGAAAGATCAATCTAGTAGGCCAAACCAAACTGATAATTCGAAGAGACTTGCAAAGATAACCAATCATACATAAAAGAATTCAGAGAAGATTCAAATATTGTTCATAGATAATCTTGATCAGAAACCCACAATTCATCGGATCTCGACAAACACACCGCAAAAGAAGATTACATCAAATATATCTCCAAGAGAAACGAGGAGAACTTTGTATTGAGATCCAAAGAGAGAAAAGAAGCAATCTAGCTAATAACTATGGACCCGAAGGTCTGAGGTAAACTACTCACACATCATCGGAGAAGCTATGGTGTTGATGTAGAAGCCCTCCGTGATCAATGCCCCCTCCGGCAGGATGCCGGAAAAGGCCCCAAGATGGGATCTCACGGGTACAGAAGGTTGTGGCGGTGGAATTAGGTTTTCGTGGTGCTCTTCGATGGTTTGGGGGTACGTAGGTATATATAGGAGGAAGAAGTAGGTCGGTGGAGCCACGAGGGACCCACGAGGGTGGAGGGCGCGCCTGGGGGGGTAGGCGCGCCCCCCTGCCTCGTGGCCGCCTTGTTGGTTTCTTGACGTCCACTCCAAGTCCTCAGGATCACGTTTGTTCCAAAAATCACGCTCCTGAAGGTTTCATTCCGTTTGGACTCCGTTTGGTATCCTTTTTCTGCGAAACACTGAAATAGGCAAAAAAAACAGCAATTTGGGCTGGGCCTGCGCTTAATAGGTTAGTCCCAAAAATAATATAAAAGTGCATAAATAAGCCCATTAAACATCCAAAACAGAATATATAATAGCATGGAACAATCAAAATTATAGATACGTTGGAGACGTATCAGTGCAGCACCCCACTAAGCCTGCTGAAGCTGACTTCGAGGACGATGATGCTTCTGGAATACATGAGCTCCGGCGGAAGGCCACCGAAGAATGAGTTGTGTGAAAGGTTGACACACCGCAGGCCGGTGAGACCGGCAAGGTGCGGCGAGATGCGACCTTCAAGCCCTTTAGATGCCAGCGAGACCGCGGTGACGCCCCGACCCTGTTGCAGGTTATGCCTTCCCATTTGCAGCAGTCCGTGCCGTTTCTCTACGACACGACGAGGTCGGCATCTTCAGATAGCCCGGCGAGGAACTGGAGGAGGGAGTGCTTCTCCTGCTCAGTGCATGAGCTGGCAGTAGAGGCCAAGGAGAGCAGCAGCAGAAATAGCTGCAACCCGACCAGAGCTGTAGAATGCATGGCTGGTAAGCTTAAAGCCTTCTCATCTTAACCTGTTTGTGCAATGGTTATCCGGTAGCCGATAGGGGTGGTTTCCAATGTTGCAATGGTATCGTTCTAAGTACTCCCTCCGTTCCGATTTACTCGTCGTGGTTTTAGTTCAAATTTGAACTAAAACCACGACGAGTAAATCGGAACGGAGGGAGTAGAAGATAGTGCTACTGTAATTGCATCATAGTACGTCTTCTGTCACTGAGGTACGATGGTGCCATCAAGAGGCTGGGTACCAACCTACTATTGCCTGACTCTTAGGCTTTGTTGGCTCTTGAGGTCCACTAACACCTCTTAGTCCTACATTTACACATGGCCATCTGGTTCTTTCTGAGCATGCCCATTAAGGCTCAAGATGGCAATGGGTAGTTACCCAACCAGGTAAAGCCTCTTTTTTTCATGCCCATGAAAGCACATGCTTGCCCATTACCCCATACCCACCGTGGGGAAGAATTTCACCCATACTCGTCGCCCGACAGATAATTCTTCCCCGCATGTATACCCGCCCCTTCTGATGCCAACCTCTAGGGGCAATTCACACATATCAAACCAGCAACTTATTATCCAGAATCATAACATTCTGCAGTTCAATAGCATAGTTGCATAGCACAATTGCATACCATTACATCATAACACTATCGACCATCAATTCGATAAAATAATTGCACAGCACAAGTGCATACCATCACATCAATAGAATAATTGCATAACAAGTGTATGCCATCACATCATAACACTAAACATCCATCAATTTAATACTAGCATAATTTATGCATTGCATCATTATCATAACAAGTAGCAAGGTTCAAATGATCAGGTACAAAAACTTTCTCACATCTCACAAAGTCAAAAGTCACAACTCTCAAGAGTAATTCTAGATGGCATAGTTCATCGCAAGACAAATGACAATGATACAGCTCAAAAACTGAGCAACAAAAAAGGGGGTCCATATGTCAGGCCCCCACTACTGGGTACAAGTAAGTAACAGGTATGGGTAATTACTAATGGATGAACGTACATGTACCTGTGTTACCCAGTTGGTAAGGATTTTTGCCATTTACTTACCCGTGGGCACGAAATGTGGCCCAAACTCATTCCTTAATTGAGTAATTACCTGTCGAGGATCGGGTAACAGGTACCCGTTGCCATCTTGTTAGGCTTTATTGGCTCATGAGGTCCACCAACACATTTTAGTCATACATTTAGGGCTTGCTCACCTCTTATTTTGATAAATAATCTTAGAAGTAAAGCTCTGAATCATATGTTTTGTGTTCATTTTCTATCGTTGTGTATGTTGCTGCTCATGCGTCCGCAACTTCATACTACATGGCTAAGCTTGTTACACAACCCATACCATGGATAAACCTCATTGACCATCACATTTTCATTCCAGGTGATGCCTTCCCAGGGAGCCAGAGCTGGTGGAAGAGGCACCATGCATGGACAAGGACTATTTCGAGATGAAAATCGGACGAGGGTTCAATCTAATTTTTTCAGAGCAATGGTCCTCCCTCTATAATGAACCTCCAATATAAGCTAAGCTAGGTCTCGCATTAATAGATGGAGCTAAGTTAGGTTCAGCTAACCACCGGTATAAAGTTACTGAATTGGTACTCATATGCTCCTAAAGTGCACACAATCTTTTTCCATCAGATGAAAAATATGTAATGTGGTCGAAGAAGAAGAAGACGGGAGCTACGGTAGCAAAGGCTGGGATGATTAAGTTTGTTGCTGCCATTTATGTAGTTCTTTCTTCAAGATACGGGAGCTCTCATTTATGCAAACTAGATGATGCCCCGGTCACCCCGCGCGTTGCTGCTAGAACACGAGAACCATGTTAAAGCAATTGTATAAATAGGTGCTTAAAAACAACTAAACTAATGGAAAAATGTAAGAGTGTTCTTAGTTCACATTTAAACAATAATAAAACCTACAAAGTATGTGATAAAATGATATATAAAAAGAGATAAACTTTTGAATTGAACTTAGCCCGGAGTGTGAAGCATGAACTATAGTTTTTTGGAAGAAATCAAAGCATGCATGACTTAATGAGGTGGCATGGTTGTGTTGATAAATTAATGCAGAAAAATTAACTTATGAGTAGCATGACTTTTGATGCCACACAATTTCGATCACATGACTATCAACAATTGAGGTGATGTACCCTAAAAAAATAATTGAGGTGATGTGAAAGTGGTTATGTGCATAATAACCTAGTGTTGTGGGGCTAAGGGCATCTCTAACGCCGACCCGTCCGCAGACGACCGGGAGGGACTAGTTCACGGACACTGATGAGGTAGCCGGTCATCCAAAGCTAACCGCGTATGTCCGCTTGCATTTCAATCGAAATATAATGAAATTGAAGAAATTTGATGCATATTTTTTAAAATGGATGAAATTCATTCATACTTGGATTTTTTAATATAAAACCGAATGGTTTTTGACAAATTTGAACTAGACCGGACTCTAAACCTAGCCTAAATGACCGCGAGCGCCCGTTTCCCATGTCCGACAGGCCATGGGCCCTAGGAACTGAAGCTCCGCTTCCGCCTCTGCAGCTTGCTTGCAGCTAATCGTACGGCGATGATGAGCTCACCAAGCTTGGCTTCAACCGGAGGGGAGGAATGGTGGCCTTCCTAGGACCCAAGCGTCGGCGACCTCCCATACGCTACTCTTCCTCACTGCTGGTGGCGCCGGCGAACATGCCGGCTTCGTGGTTGTTGCGGTGGGGCGCGGCCGTGCCGGAGCTGGCGACATTGCTCATGAGCATCCCGAAACGGCATGAGTTGAAAAATAACTACATTGCTCAAAGCATCGAAAAGCACATTAGAAGCTTGAGCATTGAGATAAGAGTTTTTCTCATCCTATAAAGATAATCTTTGTGGATCCTTTGAAGGAGAAAAACCCATATCTACAATTTGCTCTAAATTTGGGTCCATGACCCTAAAGAGATTAAGCATACGAATTACCCAAACTTCAAAATTTGTGCCATCGAAACTAAGAGTGCATAGAATCCTAAACCCCTAGTCGACATCCTTACTCTCTAGGCGGTTAAGCCTTAAAAAGAGAGACGAGGCTCTGATACCAATTGAAAGATCGTGGATGTTGCCTATAGGGGGGGGGGTGAATAGGCGCTTTAAAATAATTACGGTTAGGCTTGAAAAAATGCGGAATAAACCTAGCGGTTAATTTTTCAAGCACAAAACCTACAACAACTAGGCTCACTTATGTGCACCAACAACTTATGCTAAGCAAGATAAACTACTAAGTGATAGCAAGATATATGACAACAAACAATATGGCTATAACAAAGTAAAGTGCACAAGTAAAGGGCTCGGGTAAGAGATAACTGAGGCACGCTGAGACGACGATGTATCCCGAAGTTCACACCCTTGCAGATGCTAATCTCCGTTTGGAGCGGTGTGGAGGCACAATGCTTCCCAAGAAGCCACTAGGGCCACCGTAATCTCCTCATGCCCTCGCACAATGCAAGATGCCGTGATTCCACTAAGGGACCCTTGAGGGCGGTCACGGGACCCGTACAAATGTCAACCCTTCAGGGCGGTCACCGAATCTGTACACTTTGGCAACCCTTGGGGGCGGTCACCGGAACTCGTCAAAATGGTCGGAGCGATCTCCACAACATAATTGGAGACTCCGACGCGCTTGCCCAGAGCTTTACACCACAATGATTGAGCTCCGAACACCACCAACCATCTAGGGCACCAAGGCACCCAAGATGGACAAGCTCAAGGGTACCAAGCACCCAAGAGTAATAAGCTTCTCAACTTGTAACTTCCACGCGTATCATCATGGAGAACTCAAACTGATGCACCAAATGCAATGGCAAGGGCACACAGAGTGCCCAAGTTCTTCTGTCCCAAATCCCACCAAAGCAACTAATGCTAGGGAGGAAAATGAGAGAAAGAACGAAGAAGAGAACACGAAGAACTCCAAGATCTAGATCCAAGGGGTTCCCCTCACATAGAGGAGAAAGTGATTGGTGAAAATGTGGATCTAGATCTCCTCTCTCTTTTCCCCCCAAAACAAGCAAGAATCCATGGAGGGATTGAGAGATAGCAAGCTCGGAGAAGGTTAACAATGGGGGGGGGGGCAAATGCGAGCTCAAAGGATAAGGCTCAATGGGGAAGAAGACCCCCTTTTATAGAGGGAAAAAAATCCAACCGGTATCCCCATTCTCAGCCCGCAGCGAGCGGTACTACCGCTCTAGGGAGTGGTACTACCGCTGGCCGCATACTACCGCTGGGACCTCACACAGCGCAAAGGGAGAAGAACAAAGAGGAGGGCCATTGAGCGGCACTAGTAGCGGTAGTAGGGGCGGTACTACTGCTTACAAGCGGTACTACCGCTCCTACTGCCGCTGCTACTGCTGTTGAACCCGACACGAGATGCGCAGGTCTCGAGTCGAGGCGGTACTAGCGCGAAACCGGGGTCGTACTACCGCTTGTGGCTGTGGGCGGTACTACCACTCTGAATCAGCGGTACTACCGCTTGTGGCTTTAGGTGGTACTGCCGCTCCGGGGCCGCGGTACTACCGCTGGCGCCTCCCAAAGTCACTTCCAAGCAAAACAGATGCTCTAGAAAAACCAAAACTGCCACAACTTCTATAAATGAGCTCCGAATTGAGCAGACTCAAGCTTGTTGGATAGATGACGACAAATACTATCCAATAGCGAATGGTTATAATAAGAAGAGGCAGTGGAGGTATGCCTAAGATATAGAAGAGGGAAACCTCCAACACAGAAGAACTGGCATAACCTCCAACATCGAAAATATCATAGAAGATGCATGTGAACTCTGTTTTTGATGAACTCGAGCTTGTCATGAAAATGACCATAAGCTCCAAAAATCACAAGGAGAAGAACCAAGCAAGAACCAATAAATATAATGCAAGGATGCAATGGTTTGAGCTCTCTACGAATGATACAATCAAGCTACTCATCAAGAGCTCCCCTTGATAGTACGGCCAACTATCATATAACCCGGTCTCCCGACTACCACCATGAGACCGGTAAAATAGAAAACCTATCAAGGGCAAACCTTTGCCTTGCACATAGTCCACTTGAGCTAGATGATGACGATCTTGACTCCCTCAAGTTGGACCACCTTTCTTGATTGCGTTGGCTCCATGAAGACTACTTGATTGCTCCCCCATTCTCCACTATGGGTGAGCCACTCTTCGTCACATCTTCACAAGTCCATTGACACCACAATGGACGGCAAGCTTCAACACTTGATCTCTTCGTGATGCTCCACTTGAACTTGCACACCGCAATCTTGATGACGATCACCACTTGATGTCATCCTCCATGGGTTGTATAATATCTTCCTCTTGACGCAAGCCCATGGAAACAAACCTAACCCCACATAGAACTCTCACACAGACCATGGGTTAGTACACAAAGCATAATGGACAATGCTTACCATACCATGAGATCACTTGATCCCTCTCGGTACATCTTCTACGCTTTGTGCGTTGATCAACTTGATTCACTTTTTGACTTGGTCTTGATCAACCTCTCACATGACCAATATT
This sequence comes from Triticum aestivum, assembly GCF_018294505.1. Classification (NCBI taxonomy): domain Eukaryota; kingdom Viridiplantae; phylum Streptophyta; class Magnoliopsida; order Poales; family Poaceae; genus Triticum; species Triticum aestivum. Next base: position 16,831,581 of record NC_057805.1, read on the forward strand.
TAGGTAATTCCTTGAATAGCACATTGGTCATCACAAACTCTCCTTAAAACCAACAAATGGACTCCAAGAACAACCTATGGACAAATCCTTAAAATATAACTTAAGGCAACCATTAGTCCATAGAGATTGTCATCAATTACCAAAACCAAACATGGGGGCACTGCATGTTCTTTCACTCGAGCAACGCCTCGTGCTTAGGCACGTCCACATCCGGCGCGATGGCCGTGCCGACGACGAGTTGCTCCTCTATGTGTCGGTGCTTCAAGGAGGCGAACGTTATACCCCTGGTGGGCCTACACCTGCAAGAACGCGATCCGCCGCTCGTCTAACACCATCTCAGTGTAGTGAGCATCGGCCTCATCGATGGTGATGCCGCATTAGCCCGCCGGGACGGGGTCGCCGGCTTGTCGTCGGCCACCTCTTCCATTGGGTCGGCCGCAAAGCTGATCTCCGACTGCAATGGCGGTGATCTCCTGCTTCTACTCAGATGAGAGGATGTCCCAGATGGCTTTGGAGCTCGAGGAGGACACGTCGGATGTGATTCAGAGCAGAGAAAGTGAGCGAAGGATGTTGGATGCGGCAATTGTCGGACCTATGGTTTAAATAGCGGGCAGATGTCAGGGCAACCGACGAGGTGGTTAATGGTGGGCGGCAGAAAAGACGGACGAGTGGCACCGGCTCCTTGTTCCCGAGCAACCGTACATGTTTAATGTAGGTAGGCGGACGAACGGGTTATCGTTTGAACGCGGAACAGCCGCATGCATCGGGAAGCACCGAGGGTGGCCCACTCGGCCGATGTGTCGTTTCAATGCCGGAGCGACGTGAGAAATCGCATCGCTCTGAGCCGACATGAATGCGGCACTGGTGCTCTGGAGCGGCATTGATGGCTTTGGGTGGGAAAGAGCGCGGGCGAGGGGGTATTTTTGTGTGGGCCATGGATGTCAAACGCGAGCGAGACATCGGTCTGGACGCCTGCAAAACTCACCCTCTAGTTTGTTTTCAGTTTGCGGGAAAAATCATGTCCAGACTGGTCGGCGGACCGATACATGCCCGCGCCAGATGGCAAAGTACGTCCAGACCGTGCGGTCCGGACGGTTTGAGGATCCGCGCTGAAAGTGCCCTATCTCTTTAGATAGTATATAGTCGACCAAAACATTTTATATTTTGAAGCATAGAGTTTAGGGCATCTTCAATGCTCCCTTTCAAATTGGACATTGTATCCGTCCGTGGACTAATCCGGACCGGTCCGTGAACGATGATGCGGGAGGTGGCCATCCTTCTACATTCCTTAAACGTTCATACAGGTCCAACCAATTTGAATTCAAATGCATAATGTCTGGTCACATAGCGCCTGGTTACAATAAAAAAAGATAAGTATGCATATTTTTTACATGCTCGGTCACAAAAGAATCTTAGTCCACAATTCGTGCAAAATAATGTATTTTTTTGCCCTGTCGTACCAATTATCCAAGGCTTCACGCTCATTCTGACGATGGCTCCTCCTCACCACCCGCCTCCTCGGTCGCCATACGCTTCAACATCCTAACACGGACGGCTTGCGTGATCATTCTTACAACGTCATCCAACTCCTCCATCTTGAAGGCCAACATCTTTGTGTCCTCTGAAGCGGCAATGATCTCAACCTTGTTCTCTTCGAGCATGATCTTTTCTCTTGGATTTTGAGTTTCTTCTCGGTCCCGTCATCAACATCTTAAACCTCCCAGTCTGCTTTTCCTCCTTGACGTCAGAGCGCTTGACACATGTCTCCCTGTCTCCGCCTTCTTCACCAAGATGTCCTTGAACATCTTCATCATCTTGGTCGTCGCCCCTTCTCTCCTCTCATTTTCCTCCTTCCACTTCTTTCCTCTGAACCCTCTAATATTCTTGGGCGGCTCTTTTGTTGGGTTCGTTGGATCACCCGCTTCTTCCTCGGTCTCGATGCCGTCGGTCTTGACGGTGTTGACAATGCATGAGGATGAAGTTCTTCTCCACCTTCAAAAACATGTTTCACGCAAGGGAAGACTGCAATGAAAAACATTCTCATCCAGCCAAAAAGTTGCATCTGGCCAAATGACAACACACATACAACTTACTTGCTTGGTGATTTGCGCAGCACTTGAGCATCGACCGATTAGTTGCTTCAAATGGCATTAATATTTGGACACAACCTCTTGGGTGATTAGTTCATCTGCATTGGGCTCGAAATGCTTGTGCCCACGGAATAAAGTATGAATTTTGGCCCAAAATGTTGCACCATTTTGCTATGTGTCATGGATCGGATAGATGCTAGTGGCCAACGACCCCTCCACCCTCATGTTAAAGCTTTCTCCTCTATCTTTTTCTTTAGATCAGCAAGAAATTCATCTGGATCAAGGTCGTCGTCGCCGTCCTCCTTCTGCTCGTGTCAGCTAGTGAACGAATCCGGTTGCTAGGTGCACGTGGCCGGCTATGTGCCTGGCTGGGTGTACATGCCCGGCGTGGACTCCGGGTCATCCACCTGCACATCCTCGTAAGAGCCTCCGCTTCCGCCTCCGCCGTGGATTATCTCAAACATCTGCTTGTTTGTGTCGTCGTATGTCGCTAGTCCGGTTGAGACATGCTGGCAAACAGAGAGCGGGCACCAAGCTGCTCCATGCCCGGTGCTCGCATCCGAAAAAGTCACGGCGATGCAGACTCCACGCGCGAGAGGAGGCGTATCAGACGGCCAACAACAACTAAGCCACAAAATCTAATGTCAGTGAGCATGGATGCCTGAGAGGACTCATATTAGGCTCAACTTCAATGTCCTAAATAAAATGCCTTTGTTTGAATAAAACTCTCTCAATTGTCAAAAAAAAAGAGGAGAAATCTCTCGTTTTGATCGAAAAATAAAATAAAAGAGAATATATCTCGTTTTGGTTGAACAACCAGGGCAATAATCACGGGAACTAATCACGGATCAATTACACGCCTTGGTCCCTGCGCACCGGCTGGCACGAGATGGGCTGGCATGCCTACTGACGGGTTGACCAGGGCTCTTGATGTCCACAACTCGTTGACCTTTTCTGGGAGGCATGCATGCATACAACGGTGCTGAAAACAGTACATACTCCTAACAGCACTGCTATACAAACGACAGTACGTGAACGATTTATGAACGACAACCCATCAAAGCCGTCCATGCATGGCAAAAGTTGTTTGCAAACCGCTGGATGGACCATCGTGCAAGAGTCGTTCACCCTAATTGAGGTCTATGCATATTTCCTAATTGCAGAAAATGAATCTGAAGTCTGTTCTTGGTACAGAAATAGAGAATCGAATTTGTGTCAGTAGGGCAAAACACAATAAAATCTTTTTCACGTCGTTCACTCCTCGTATCCAGCATCAAGCTTCGTTGTACTCCCTCCGTCCCATAATATAAGAGCATTTTTATATTAATGTAGTATAAAAAACACTTTTGTAGTATAAGTCGGAGGGAGTAGTTCTTTATTTTCTACGACACATTAGAGATTAGTCGTTCGTGCCAATCAACTTGTGGTTGCTGGTTAGGATGATAATGGTATTCCGTACTCATCAGAGTTCAAGTTCTAAACTTTGACATTGGTGATCGCATTATTTCTAGATTTATTTCAGACTTCTGACGATGTTCGTTTAGTGGGAGGAGACCATTCCGTTGACTGCGAGGTGTATGTGGTGACTTCGTAAAATCTCGAGATGCTATATTGTGTGTCATTCATATATATGAATGACTTTGATTATACTGTGTTTGAAAAAAATCATTGATAAAAACCTTATTCTATAAGACATGCAGAACAGAAGTGCTCCATGTCTGTCCCCTAGAGAGTAGTAGGAGAAAGGATGAGTGGAGAAAGGAAGAGACCGAGATATATAGAGAGAGGAAAGGTTTACCTGACGATTGTTGTCGACTCAATCAAATATATATGCATTACAGCGCGTAGCAATGCGCGGGCTTCCTACTAGTCCTTGTAAGATCACCAGCACTCCTGCCTTTTTCGCCTCCATGAGCAGAGAATTCGGCCCTTGGTCTCCGAAGAATGGCAGCATGATGAGCGGGTGCCCGTACTGCAGCCCCTCGATGGTGGAGCTCCACCCGCAGTGCGTCAGAAACGCGCACACGGCTGCGTGCGCCAATATCCTTGTCTGTGCGACCAACCCCATGGTGACGAGCCCGCGGCCATGGGTACGCTCATGGAAGCCGGATGGAAGTGTTAGAGTTTATGTGTAATATGTTTGTAATCTCAACTAAACCCCTCTCTCTCTTTTATCCCGTAGTATATCTAAACCACCGAATCCTAGAGATCGGTAGGTCCTCAACTTGTACTCCAAGCTTGGCCTTGCGCCCCAATCAATATAAGTCCAACGCGGCTCCCTTACGAGGGAGTAGAAACACTTCCTGACATGGTATACAGAGCCAACCTCTTCCCATCTATCTAGCCAGAAAAGCTTCTCCTTCGATCACCACCACCATCGATCACCATCACCATTGCCAGATCGCAATCACCACATCACCATGTCCTCCTCGGCCACCATCGTCATCAACCTTGGTGCTCCACCAGCCGAGAAAGTCACCAGAACAAACTACATCCTATGGAGGACCCAGGTCATGCCGGGACTGCGAGGAGCGCAAGTCACCGGCCTCCTGGATGGATCCGACGCTGCGCCACCGAAGACAGTGCAGCAGCAGCAGGCGGACAAGACCACGGCAGAGGTGCCAAACCCTCTGTATGCACAATGGATCTCGAAGGACCAGCAGGTCCTGAGTCATCTCCTGAATTCTCTGTCAAAAGAGATTCTCGCCCAAGTCACGAGTAAGGAGACAAATTTTGATCTTTGGACTGCTATCACTACTATTTTTGCCTCGCAGTCCCAATCTCGCATCACAAACTTGCGGATTGCCATCACCAACACCAAGAAGGGATCCATGTCGAGCACCTCCTACATCGCCAAGATGAAGAACCTGGCGGATGAACTCGCCGCGGCGGGTCGCCCTGTCTCTGATCCAGAGATGGTCGACTATGTGCTTGCGGGTCTCGACAGAGACTATGACGCTGTCGTGGCGGCTATCGGCGCAGTTAAGTCGACGATCTCAGTTGACGATCTCTTCGCCCAGATCGCGGCGTTCGATCAGCGGGTGGAGATGCTAGGCGACGGCGTCGATGCTGGCTTCAACTCTTCAGCAAACATGGCGTACAGGGGACGCGGGCGCGACTACAGCAGGGGGCGCGGTCGCGGCTACAGCAGAGGTCGTGGCCGAGGCAGGCGCTCCTCCCCGAGTCCATCTGGCGGCAACGGCGGTGGTCGCGGCCGCCCACAGCAGCAACGATAGCAGCAGGCTCGTGATTATCCGGAGTGTCAGATCTGTCACAAGCATCATCCAGGGGGCGCCCGTGACTGCTAGCACAGGTATGACGAAGATGAGCCTGAGGATAAGGGGCCCAACATGGTCACCGACTCCTACGGTGTTGACACGAACTGGTACGCGGACACCGGCGCCACGCACCACATCACCGGAGAGCTGGACAAGCTGACTATCCGGGACAAGTACCACGGACATGATCAAGTGCACACCGCGAGTGGTTCTGGTATGCAAGTTTATCATATTGGTCATTCAATTGTTAGAACCCCTAATAAAAATCTACATCTAAACAAAATCCTTCATGTTCCTGAAACTTCAAAAAGTCTTCTATCTGTTCATCGATTTACTCGTGATAACCATGTCCTCATTGAATTTTACCCTTATTTCTTTCTTGTCAAGGACTTGGCCACGAGGAGAATACTTCTTAGGGGCAGATGTGTGGGAGGACTTTACCCACTCATATCTTCTTCATCATCGTCATCGAATAAACAAGCTTTTGCGGCTATCAAGCCTGCATCATCAAAGTGGCATAGTAGATTAGGTCATCCTTCATCAATTATAGTTAAACGTGTTCTTAGTGAAAATAAACTTCCTCACTCTCATGAAGTTAGTATTGAGTCAGTTTGTGATCCATGTCAACAAGCTAAAAGTCATCAGTTACCATATCCTGTGTCTACTAGCATCTCCACTGCACCCCTACAACTTGTATTCTCAGATGTATGGGGACCAGCTCCCACTTCAGTTGGTAGATACTCATATTATGTAAGCTTTATTGATGATTTTAGCAAGTTTACTTGGATCTATCTTCTTAAGAAAGGGTCTGAAGTGTTTCAAGTCTTCTCCAATTTTAAAAATCTTGTTGAGAGAAAACTGAACACTAAGGTCATTGCTATGCAAACTGATTGGGGGGGGGGGTGAATACAGGAAGTTGAATTCCTTTTTTCAGCAACTTGGCATTTCTCATCACGTTGCATGTCCACATGCACACCAACAGAATGGTTCTGCAGAGAGAAAACATCGTCATGTTGTAGAAGTAGGTCTTGCCCTATTTGCCAATGCATCTATGCCACTCAAATTTTGGGATGAAGCATTCCTCACTGCTACATATCTCATCAACTTGCTGCCTAGCAAAGTCATTAATTTTGAAACACCCATCACACGTCTCTTTGCCACCACTCCAGATTATAAATCTCTTCGAGTGTTTGGTTGTGCATGTTGGCCCAACCTACGACCATACAACACACGCAAGCTTGCTTTTCGTTCCAAAAAATGTGTTTTTCTGGGGTATAGTCCTCTCCACAAAGGAGTCAAGTGTTTAGATGTCACCTCTGGCAGGGTCTATATATCACGAGACGTTGTTTTTGACGAATCTGTCTTCCCATTTGAGTCCCTTCATCCAAACGCCGGAGCCCGTCTAAAACAAGAAATTCTTCTTCTTCCTCCTACTCTCCGGTCCTTTGATCAAGGGGGCGACAATTGTACTGACCATTATGACTGTTCAACCAATTATGGTGTTGCATCTACTCATGGGCAGGTCGATGGTGAAAATGCAGAAGAAAACGGAGTTGAAAATGATCAAAATCCGGTACAAAATGGAGGAATATTGCATGTGGAAGAAGAAGACGGAGCCGGCGCTGAATATGAGGAGGATCCGCTCCAGCCCGCGACGCCAGTGCGGAAGGATCCCTCGAGATCGGTGCGGGGATCCGCCCAGGATCGCGCGCACGGCGGGCCAGCAGCGAGCTGCCACGTCGCCAGGCAGCGCGTCGGACCTGCGTCCCATGCACGGGCGGGCGACAGCGACCGCGCAGCAGCCGTTGGTCGGCTCGGGATCGCGCGTGCGCATGCAGTTGCATGCAGGATCTTCTGCGGCAACTGGCTCCAGCAGTACAAGTGCAGCCACACAACAGGTTACAGAGTCTGGGATCAGATCTCCTATGCAAAGCAGCGAATCCGGTGCATCCTCAGGATCTTCTGCGACAGAGACTCCCATGTCCTCTCCTGTGCAACAGCTTGCTCAATCTCAACGAGTGGTGACGTCACGTGTTACAACTCGCCTACAGAAAGGTATAAAAAATCCAAAGGTTCGAACTAATGGTAAAATACGGTATGGTATGATGTGTGTTGCAGGAGAACCAACAAAAGTAGAAGATGCGCTTGGAGATGTGAGGTGGAAGCAGGCAATGGATGAAGAATACTCAGCACTTATGAGGAACAAGACATGGCATCTTGTACCTGCACAGAGAGGTAAAAATATTATTGATTGTAAGTGGGTGTACAGAATCAAAAAGAAGGCAGATGGCTCAATTGACAGGTACAAGGCACGGTTAGTTGCAAAAGGCTTCAAACAACGGTATGGATTAGATTATGAGGATACATTTAGTCCTGTTGTCAAGGCCGCAACCATTAGGCTTGTGCTATCTATTGCTGTGTTCAGGGGATGGAGCTTGAGGCAGCTAGACGTTCAGAACGCGTTTTTGCATGGTGTTCTGGAAGAGGAGGTTTATATGAAACAACCACCTGGGTACGCAGATAAGAAAACACCTCATTATGTGTGCAAGCTTGACAAGGCATCCTAAAACAGGCCCCAAGAGCATGGTACTCAAGGTTAAGCTCTCAGCTGAGGTGTCTTGGTTTTGTTGCATCCAAAGCTGACACATCACTCTTTATTTATAACAAGGCAAATACAGTCATATTTGTGTTGATATATGTTGATGATATTATAGTTGCAAGTTCTTCACAAGATGCCACTAATGCTCTTTTGCATGATTTGAGATCAAAGTTTGCCTTGAAGGATCTTGGTGATTTGCACTTCTTCTTGGGCATTGAAGTTAAGAAGATTCCAGATGGTATAGTCCTGAACCAGGAAAAGTATGCTACTGAACTCCTAGCTCGTATGGGAATGAAGGACTGTAAGCCTTCACCCACTCCATTGTCTTCTTCAGAAAAACTTTCAGCCTTTGAAGGTGAGCCACTCAAAGAAGAAGAAAGCACAAGATACAGGAGTGCTGTAGGAGCCTTGCAATACCTGACACTTACAAGACCAGACATATCATTTGCAGTCAATAAGGTTTGTCAGTATTTGCATGCACCTACTTCTGCACATTGGACAGCTGTAAAAAGGATTGTCAGGTATATCAAACATACTGTGAGCCTTGGGTTACAATTCAGACGTTCTAGCTCTACTCTTGTGAGTGCTTTCTCTGATGCTGATTGGGCAGGATGTAGTGATGATAGAAGATCAACTGAAGGATTTGCTATATTCTTTGGTTCTAATCTTATCTCTTGGAGTGCTAGAAAACAAGCTACAGTGTCAAGGTCAAGTACTGAGGCTGAGTACAAGTCACTAGCAAATGCAACTGCTGAGATTATCTGGGTTGAATCATTGCTTAATGAGTTAGGTGTTAAACAACACCGTGTCTCATGTCTTTGGTGTGATAACTTGGGAGCCACCTATCTCTCTGCTAACCCAGTCTTTCATGGTCGAACTAAGCACATTGAAATTAACTTTCACTTTGTAAAAAAAAGAGTTGCAGAGAAGAAGCTGGATATCAGATTCATTCCATCAAAAGATCAAGTGGCAGACGGGTTCATCAAGGCATTGCCTGCTCGGCCATTTGAAGAGTTCAAGAGGAATATCAACCTAGGATAGTTAAGATTAAGGGAGGGTGTTAGAGTTTATGTGTAATACGTTTGTAATCTCAACTAAACCCCTCTCTCTCTCTTATCCCGTAGTATATCTAAACCACCGAATCCTAGAGATCGGTAAGTCCTCAACTTGTACTCCAAGCTTGGCCTTGCGCCCCAATCAATATAAGTCCAACGCGGCTTCCTTACGAGGGAGTAGAAACGCTTCCTGACAGGAAGGATATCTACGTCGCCGTCAGGGACGCCGCTGGGCTTCCTGAGAGCCCAGAGGAAGCGCGTCCCGGTGAGCTCCAGGCCTAGTGCCATCTCGTGCACCAGCTCCGTGCTCAGCGGTGCCTCGCTTCCCAGCGCGACGTAGACGACGGACTTGTCCGGCTGCCGGTCGAGCCATGAGACGAGTGCGTCGCCCTTCTCGGTCGCCGCTCCGTTTATTATCCTCAAGCCTCGACTTCCTGCAAAAGGGGGCGGCAGCAGACCGACTGGGGAGACCGGCTTCCCGAAGATCTTGGACAGGAGTGGCACGGATTCCGGCTCCAACTCAGCGCAGCACCGATGGGCGATGATCTTGCAGGTCTCGTAGGTGAACATGCACCGCTGGGCTAGTGATGCCCCGAGCTCCTCGTGCGCGACCGTGGACACACGCGGCACACCATAGAGGACGGACGTACCGGCAGAGTAAATCAAGAACACCACAGACGGCACCTTCCGGTCGAGCGCCGCCGCGGCGACCAGGTGGTGGAAGGTGTCGATGACGACCCAGTCCGGCTTCTTGCCGCTGCCTGCCTCGAGGAAGGCGGAGAAGGGAGCGGCTAGGCCGTCGGAGGCCTTCTGGAGGAGGTCGTACTTGTCTCTTGTTTGTTTGTCCAAATAAATCACAATAGCGTACGAGTGTGCGTGGGCCAGTCCCTCCGCACACGGACAATTGTGAGTCGATGGTTGACTTATAACTGGGGCCCCTACAAAATATACGCCCCCTAGTTGCGAGTCGAAGGTTGACTTGCAATTGGGCCCCTAAAAAAACTACAAGCCTCGAGTTGCAAGTCGGGGGTGGACTTGCAACTAGGGTGAAAACAAAACAACACCCCCGAGTTGCGAGTCGAGGGTGGACTTTTAACTTGAGTGAATACAAACTACATCCCCCAAAGTTGCGAGTTGAGGGTGGACTTGCAACTAGGGCAACTACAAAACTACATCCCCGAGTTGCGAGCACATGGTTAACTTGCAACTGGGCAGAATACTTAAACTATATCCCTCGAGTTGCAAGTCGGGGGTGGACTTGCAACTGGGCCGACAAAAAACCCTTGTCGCAGGTCGAGGGTCAAATTGCAACTACCATGAAACAAGAAAAAAAACACCACCTGAGTTGCGAGTCGAGGGTGGACTTGCAACTAGGGCAACTACAAAAACTATATCTCGAGTTGCGAGCACATGGTTGACTTGCAACAGGGGCGATTACAAACTACATCCTCTCGACTTGCGAGTCGATTGTGGACTTGCAACTGGAGTGAATAGAAACTACATCCCCCCTCCCCCCGAGTTGTGAGTTGAGCGTGGACTTGCAACTAGGGCAACTACAAAACTACATCCCCGAGTTGCAAGTCGGGGGTGGACTTGCACTTGGGTCGACAGAAAACCCTAGTTACAGGTCGAGGGTAAAATTGCAACTACCATGAAACAAGAAAAAAAACACCCCCCGAGTTGTGAGTCGAGGGTGGACTTGCAACTAGGGCAACTACAAAAACTACATTCCCGAGTTGCGAGCACATGGGTGACTTGCAACTGGGGCGATTACAAACTACATTCCCTCGAGTTGCGAGTCGATTGTGGACTTTCAACTGGGCCGACAAAAACCCCTAATTGCATGTCGAGGGTCTAATTGCAACTACCATGAAACAAGAACAAATGAACCCCCTCCCCCCCCCCCCCGAGTTCTGAGTCGAGGGTGGACTTGCAACTAGGTCAACTACAGAACGACATCCCGAATTGCGAGTACATGGTTGACTTGCAACTTGGGCGATTACAAAAACTACATGCCTCGAGTTGCAAGTCGGGGGAGGACTTGCAATTGGGGGTGAAAACAAAACAACACCCCCCGAGTTGCGAGTCGAGGATGGACTTGCAACTAGGGCAACTACAAAAATGCATCCCCAAGTTGCGAGTACATAGTTAACTTGCAACTGAGGCTATTGCAAAAACTACATCCCTCGAGTTTCAAGTCAGGGTGGACATGCAACTGGGCCGACAGAAAACTCTAGTTGCAGGTCGAGGGTCAAATTTCAACTACCATAAAACAAGAAAAAAAACAAGTTGCGAGTTGAGGGTGCACTTGCAACTAGGGAAACTACAAAAGTAGATCCCGGAGTTGCGAGCACATGGTTGACTTGCAACTGGGGCGATTACAAACTACATTCCCTGAGTCGATTGTGGACTTGCAACTGGGCAGACAGAAATCCGTAGTTGCAGGCCGAGGGTCTAATTGAAATTAGCATGAGAAAGAGACCCCCCCCCGAGTTGCGAGTCAAGGGCGGACTTGCAACTAGCGCAACTACGAAACTACATCCCTGAGTTACGAGTACATGGTTGACTGGCAACTGGGGCGACTACAAAAACTACATGTCTTGAGTTGCAAGTCGGGGTGGACCTCCAACTAGGGTGAAAAAAAATAACACACCCCGAGTTGCGAGTCAAGAGTGGACTTCCAACTAGGCCGACAGAAAAACCCTAGTTGTGGGTCGAGGGTCAAAATTGCAACTACCATGAAACAAGAAAAAAAACACCCCCTGAGTTGCGAGTCGAGGGTGGACTTGCAACTAGGGCAAGTACAAAAACTACACCCCGGAGCTGTGAGCACATGGTTGACTTGCAACTGGGGCGATTACAGACTACATTCTCTCGAGTTGCGAGTCGATTGTGGACTTGCAACTGGGCCGACAGAAACCCCTAGTTGCAGGTCGAGGGTCTTAATTGCAACTATGATGAAACAAGAACCAAAAAACTACCCCCCCAAGTTGCAAGTCGGGGTGGACTTGCAACTAGGACAACTACAAAACTACATCCTCGAGTTGCGAGTCGAGGGTGGACTTGCAACTGGGGCGATTACAAAAACTGCATGCCTCGAGTTGCAAGTTGGGGGCGGACTTGCGACTGGGGCGATTACAAACTACATTCCCTCGAGTTGCGAATCGATTGTGGACTTGCTACTGGGCCGATAGAAAATTCTAGTTGGAGGTCGAGGGTCTAATTGCAACTACCATGAAACAATAACAAAAACACCCCCCCCCCGAGTTGCGAGTCGAGGGTGGACTTGCAACTAGGGAAACTACAAAACTACATCCCTGAGTTGCGAGTATATGGTTGGCTTGCAACTGGGGCGATCACAAAAATTACATGCCTCGAGCTGCAAGTTGGGGTGGACTTACAACTGGGGTCAAAACAAAACAACACACCCGAGTTTCGAGTCGAGAGTGGACTTGCAACTGGGAGGAAAGAGGTCGGGGCCCAGTTGCGAGTCGAGGCTGGACTTGCAGCTGAGGCAAAAAGATGTCTAGGCCTAGTTACAAGTCAAGGGTGAGATCACAATTGGGACCAAAAAAGGTCGGGTCTCAATTGCGAGTCGATGCTGGACTTGCAACTGGGACAAAAAGGTGTGGCCCAGTTGCGCGTCGAGGGTCGACTTGCAAAATGGTACAAAAATAGATTGGCCCTGGTTGCAAGTCAAGAATGGACTTGCAACTAGGACAAAAAGAAGTGGCCCTTCAATTGTATGTCGGCGTGGAGTTAGAAGTCGAAAAATTAAATGGTTGGCCTCCCTGTTGCGTGCCGATAGTGGACATGCAAAATGGGGGGGGGGGGAATGAGGTCGGGGCCTATTTCGTCCCATGGGTGGACTTGCAAATTTTTACAAGAAAAAAGGCCCCCAATGTGACAAAAATGGATCGGTCCAGTTGCGTAACGAAGGTGGACTGGCAAATGATGGACAAATTGGTCGGGTCTATCGAAGGTAGATTTACAATTGGTAAAAAAATGCATTTTAGTGTTGGAGTTCCAAGTAGAAGAACAAATTGGTGGCGCCCATTTTGTGTTCAAGATGGACTTAAAACTAGGACAAAAAAATTGATCGGACCTAATTGCATATTGACCGCATGGTAAAGCCTATCTTTTTTACAAAGCATGCATCATCAGCATCGAACTTAAAAGAAAATAGAAATAGGCAATGACAACTGACATAACATGTTTCTTACATTTCTACAACACAGAACAGATAAAATAAGGCCACAAGATTGCTAGAAAAAGAAGTCCAACAAAAAACAAACAAACATGCACCACGAACAGGTCAACAGGTTGAGAAAATAGAACATGCGACGCATTAATACATTAGCCAACGATGCGAGATCGAGAATTTGCGTTAAAATTATCCAACAGACGACAACTTAGATGAGACATTGCTAAATCTCATCTTTATGAAGTTTAGAAGGAATGGGGTAGTGTCAAAATGATCCGAAAAGACGACGACGACGATAGAGCATATTTTAATTTTCTTGTCTCTTCAAATTCTATGTCACCGACTAAAAACAACACAAGAAACGGATTGCTAGTGGGCTGTGATAATGGGCCGACAAAAGCGAGGCTAAACAAGCCTAAACCAACAAACAGGATACGCAAAAAACGAACAACAACAAGCAAGACGAAAAAGAGGGCTTGCATAAAAATTATGAAAACTAAATCAAGCGATGAAAATTTAGATGAGACATCGTTTAAGAAATAGTTGGAAATTTAAAATATGCTTATAAAATTTTAAAAATCATGGATTTTAAATGATAAAAAATAAAAAGAAATTTAAAAACCAAAAGAAAAATTGGGAAAAAACAAAAGAACAAAATAAAAGAGTCGTGTTCCAAAAGACCGAACAAAAAATACGAGTTGGCCCCCTAGCGTTCTATAACTCACAGAACTACATTAAAAAAACACGGACCTACCAGTACCTTGTCTTGCCTTTCTCCACTCTAAATCACATTGCTTCAAAAAATTATACAGACAACGAATACGCGGACAATCCAGTCCAAACAATGCGTAAAAAGGAGTCCACAATCGAGACAAACAACGGCTGCCAGCCTGAGCCCGCGAATTAAAAAGGAACAACAACGGCCCACCTTCACTTGCATGGCCGGGACACAGGCCGCTGCGGGACAACGCGAAGGGAACGGGTGCGCCAGGCGAGATGATCATGTTTGCGTGAAAATTAAAGACAAACAATATCAACGGTTCTGGACTTAGATGTGAGATAAGTATTTCACATCTAAATGTGAAAAAGCAAACCTGTTAATTGGGGCGTGCTACTACATATCCGGAAATCCGTTGGGGCTTCAAGAGCACGCTCCCTCGCGCGAAAATATTTTTGCAATGTCAAAAAAATTCTAACATTTCAAAAAAAATTCTAACAAAATTTTTATGTGTTTATTGTCACATCTAAATGCTACATATACATTTGTAGGCAAAAAGATTAAATATTTTTATCTGTGCGAAAAAACAAAAAATATATCAAATGTTACCTTAAAATGTCACCATAAATTTGTTCTTTTCACCCGCAAAACACCATTGCTCCGTTTAGCATGAAAATTTTCAAGGATGCTTGTGACACTAACGTGGACATCTACAAAAAAAATAGATTTTTTGAAAACATTTACTATATTGTTTTTGTTTTCTATTCACGTGGGAGCGCGCGCTCCCAGGAGCCAAAACACCATTCTCGATACATATCAAGCTTTTTTTGCAACCAGTTCAAAACAGCTATCTCAGTTGGTCTTAACTACAGTTGTACTGCTAAGTAAGGTGGGTGGTCATGGCCAACGGATGGCTTCAACCGGGTGCCCCGCATGACAACTAGGCTCGGGTGTCAGTCTAAGCCTCAAAATGGCCTGCATAGGAGCCGGGTGCTTCATGAATAAAAGAAGAAATTGAGAGGAGAGAGTGAAAAGGTAGAGGAAAAGGAGAAGGCAAATGACCACAATGGGAAAGAGAGAGAGAGAGAGAAAACTGGGAAAGAAGATGATAACCCTGGGGCATCACTTTGTATTTTCTAGATGGGTGGAAAAAAAATACAATTTTGATTTTCTAGATGGATGGGCTGGGGCTGCATCAAGGTGATGCCAGCATAGCTCATGCCCTTAGGTAAGGTAAGACACAAGGATCTCTAGAGCATCTACAGTCACATACACCTAAACCGGTCGGCCGCGTCCCCGAACATTGACCGGTCACATCTTAAATTTTCATTTCCACATCCTTGTATCTCAATTAGCAAATCCCAAATAAAAACTATACATGCATCGTAAACTATCAATACAGTTGGACGTTCCGCTACTGCATCAATAATGTTATCGGACTAGCAAAATTTGGCAAGTTCTACATAATACTAAGCTATGGACAAAGATCTTCCACGCTTGCCCTTGTCGGTGCCTTTGGCATATTTGTCGCGGAAGTAGTGGTCGAATACGCAAATGGATCAAGCTGGAACTTCTCCTTGCCGGAGTTGTCTGCCCCGTCATTGTTCTCCTCTCTTTGGGGGCAATCCAGCCATGGCATGGATCGCCCGGGCTTGCTCTCGGGCGAGGTCGCGTGTGTTCCTCCTCTGCCGCTTCTGGAGGATGCGGGCACATATGACTTCCTTTTTCGCGGAAGCGTGCACCACTGCATCCGCCACCACAGCCTTCGCCACATCGGCTGCGAGACCGACCTTGCGCTCCGTCGCCCTTAGCTTGTTACGGCGGGCAGACTGATCCCTGTACCACTCATACGCCTGCGGGTCGAAGATGGCGCACCAAAGGAACGCCCAGCTTCCAACACTCGCGAATTCGAGCGTCATTTGTGCTGACGTTGGATTCACGCCGAAGATACTCGAGCGTTGATCGGCAAACTCTTCCCGGGAGCGGCAAAGGGCCAGGTGGATGACCATTGCCTCCACCGCGCCGCATGGGGTGACGCCCCAAGTCAATGGATCATGAGTGGTCGGAGTCAGATCTGCTGCCCGCCATGCCGGAGATCGCCGGAAGGGAGCTTGTGGTCGAAGCAAAGCGGAGTGGAGTGGAGTGGGTTTGGTCCGGGAAGCGGATGGGGATGAATATATGTGAAATCAGGGTGGGCCAGTGTGGGACAAACCGGCGTGGCGGATGTGTCCGGGTGCGTCGGGGCCACCACATATCCGCCCTAGATTGCTGAATATGAGGGGTGTCGGTCAACCCAAGAATTTGAGTCTGTTATGTGGGGTCCATCTTGGTCAATTTTTTTTACTGATGAGTGACCCTGTCATCCGTCTGGGCGCAAAAGGAGAGTTGGGGCACCCGAGTGTAGATGCATCGAACCGACAGTCTGAGTTATAAAGCATTTTGAATTTTTAAAGCACGGAGAATTTTGGATGGCATTAGTTTTGTCCTCTAGTGGAAATGCACCGTGAGAGAGTCTTCATAATGGATGTGACGAGATCTCAGTCGAGTCCCAGTCAAGTGACAGAACATGTAAAGAAAATATAACAACAACAACAACAACAACAACAACAACAACAACAATAATAATAATAAAGTATATGGTTCTCCATGTAAAACCTCATAAATATAACATCGACTGAGACTTTGTTAAGTCTCCTTCAATGGAGATTTTGAAATCCCGTACTTCTAATAAGAATGAAATGTCAAACACTACCTGAATTTGCATAGATAAATACAGTGCACAATAAGCAATTCAACACAAGTTTCATACGCATAGCTCTTTTTTTCCGGGGGTACACGCATAGCTCGTTTTTTTCAGGGGTAGACACATAGCTTCTTGATTGAACAGTTGATGTTCATGTTGTTTCCATGGAGAGAATTTTGATACATGATAAACGCCGTTACTTTATCTCTTATTTCCCTTAATTATCGGTAGAGTAGGATCTACTCAATTCTCCTTCGCAAGACAAATAGAATTACTCCAATTCTCCTTCACAGGAGAAATGGGGCGCCCGACTATAGATGCACCGGGTTATAAAGCATTTTGAATTTTAAAGTAAGGAGAATTTAGAATGGCATCAGTTCTGTCCTCTAGTGGAAATGCACGGTGAGAGAGTCATCATAATGGATATGACTAGATCTCACTCGAGTCTCAGTCAAGTGACAGAACATGTAAAGAAGATAATAATAATAGTAATAATAATAATAATAATAATAATAATAATAATAAAGTACATGGTTCTCCATGTAAAATCTGATAAATATAGCATTGACTGAGACTTCGTTAAGTCTCCGTCTACGGAGATTTTGCAATTCCGTACTTCTAATAATAATAATCAAATGTCAAACGCTACCTGAATTTGCATAGATAAATACAGTGCACAATAAGCAATTCAATACAAGTTTCATACGCATAGCTCTTTTTTTTCAGGGGTACACACGTAGCTCGTTTTTTTTCAGGGGTACACGCATAGCTTCTTGATCGAACAGTTCATGTTCATGTTGTTTCCAAGGAGAAAATTTTGATACATGATAAACGCCGTTACTTTATCTCTTTTTTCCCCTTAATTATCGGTAGAGTATGATCTACTCAATTCTCCTTCACAAGACAAATGGAACTGCTCCAATTCTCCTTCACAGGACAAATGGAATTACTCGGCAGTCAAAGTGAGTCAAGTTGGCTAAAAACTACTACAAGCTGGAACATTTCCATGTACTTACACATACAAATACTTAGATAGTAGTGATCTTGTACTACTTAACGTAGTGTGAGGAATTTGCGTGGCATCGCTAGCCGACGCGACGGCAACTCACCTCTGCTCTACCAGGAAGGATCCTACGTTAGCTGGAGACCCTCCAGGACATCTGCGCCGCCGTGCCGCCGCTCCCAAAGGCTGGGGGCATTCTCTGACACGGCGGGCCGTCTCACCACCGGCGCCGGCACCGGCAACGGTGGGTCGAGCTCAAGCGGGCGCGGCGCACGGGCACCAGGAGCGCTCCCCGACGACGACGATGGTCGTGCGCTCCCTGACGACGACGAGTCACTCGCCACGTCCCTGACCTTGGAGTATGCACGCGACTTCCTCGCCTTCCGCCGCCCGAACAGCCCCATCAGTATCCCCACCAGGCTGCCGCACGGGAGGCCCGACGACGCCGGTCCCCTCGAGGAGGCCGGGCAGCGCGCTCTTGGGCATCTCCGTGAGCCCTTGACCTGCCCCATGCAGCCGATCCTCGGCGACGCCGGCGCGTCGCCACGGTCACCGACGGCCATGCACTTCTGCCACACCGACGGCAACAGCAGAATCGGCGAGCGAGCGGGCGCGGCGAGCTTCTTGTTCTTGGCAGCGTCGCCCCTCGCCGGCGCCGGCGGCGTGGCCTTGATCGTGACGAGCCATGCTGGCTTCGGTGCCTCGACGCGGTGGCGCCGGTGACGTGCCGCCATGGAGCTAGACCAATCGGCGCCTGCAGCTCGCTCTCGTGCTCTCTGGTCGCCGGTGCGCGCAAGTGGAACGACTCCCGTCTGATGTGTGCGAGGGGTTAGCGGATTGAGAGCTGGTTTATATGCAACGGGGCGGGCGTGTGAGACACGGTCCAAAAAACGTTAGTACACATCTGAGTATTCGGATGATGACACGAATTGCCGAGTCAATTAGTCAAGTCGTTGTTGGCTCTAGGAACCATTGTAGCATGCCCATCTGTTCCAGCAAAGGACAACTGGCTAGCCAAGAGGTCAGCATCGGTGCAGTTTCCTAATGGACATCAGCACCGAATTCTTTTCAATTTTGCCATTTTTAAGCTGTCTCAGATTTTTTTATGCGTCAGTCGATTTGCGCGTAACCCCGGGGCAGATACAGGGGTACCGCAGAGAGAGCTTGGACGCGAGCAACCTAGAGCCGGGGACGACGCGACAACGGCGTTCCTGGTGGAGTGGAGTCAGAGGTTGGCGGTTCGGGGTTGGTGCCGACGCATGAGAAGAAAAACATTGGGGTGGGGTTTGAGGGATGGTCGACGGCGGCGATAGGTTGGCAAAGGCGGCGGCTTGAGGGGGGTGGAGCGACGACGAGGGCACAATAGCGCCACCGCTACAAATGGTGTGAGTAGACGGTTCGGCCTGGACTGGAGGGCATGTGAAGGAAAAAAATGTGTCGGCACAAGAAGGAAAAAAGAACAATACGGAAGGATGAGGAAGACTGTTGGATGTCCATCGAACGGACCAGACGAGAGTGACCGAAAGTTGAAAAAAAAAACCGTGGTGGCCCTAATTCTTTTTTCCTTTTTCGTTGTTGGGGCCACAATGGACGTTTCATAAATTGCACAGTTTGACTGTAGTGCTTCATTTTTCATATAGTTTTTGGCAAAGCATTGACTAGAGGCGGCCAGTCCAGATTGATTCGCTTAGTCACAGATACTTTAAGCTGGCTAGAAAGAGGAGTCCAGGATGATATACGACTTTTAAGTACAGACGTATAGAATATCTATCAGTGATCTGCTCATAGTGGTTGCTGTCCGGGGAAGGGACTGGCCAAATCCAAGCCGTGGGGATGTTGTCAGGTTGATGGCAGTGAAGACTTGAAAATGTGGGCGTGTGGTTGACGGTCCTCCTCCCCGGCCCGACCGCCACGCGAAGCCATGATTTGTGTGATCGCCAAGACTGGACTGTGCACTGTGGTTGTGAACGCACGGCCACGAGAGAACACAGAGAGTACTACTTCTGCAACGCATCTCCAACATCGGAACCACTCACACACACAAAAAAACATCAAAACCATTTTTTAACTCGTTTTAAAATTCATCATAACCGTGTTAAAAAAAACAACAACATCGTAAACATACTTTGATAGAATACACAATAACCGAATATGCAGCTTTCTTTTCACCCAAAACACACCTCGAGCAGCATACCTGTAAGTGCATCTTGCATGGGTACCAATATTTTGCGAGCAAATAACCGAAAGAGGGGGTCTTCCCACTCGAGATACCCATTCGATCCGGATTGCTGACGGCGAACCAAGCGGAAAATTTCAGCCTGAGCCGCGCCGTTCCCCCACCTCCCGTCGCCACTATTGGCCTCTTCCAAGCTCCCACCGTTGTCCCTTCTGTGCTTCCCGCCACAGCCGGGCCAAAGCCAACTGAGCTACACCACATAGTGAAACACTGCCATGAGAAAGAAACGCTGCAAGGGGCCACTCCTTTGCCTACAACAAAGGAGCCCGAAACCAGACACATGCTAACACATCGTAGATTACATGCCGCCTCAAGAAGTATTCACTAATAACAAGATCAGAATGACTTATGGGGGTAGTATGTCATCCCAGCCTGCCAATCGACCGGGATGACATCTTTTGTTGTAGGATGACGGCCATGCCACATAATAACATAGCACTCTGATCGAAATTGGTTGTTGCATCTTCCTCTTCCGAGGGGCTTTCTGTTGGAAATATGCCCTAGAGGCAATAATAAATTGGTTATTATTATATTTCCTTATTCATGATAATCGTTTATTATCCATGCTAGAATTGTATTGATAGGAAACTCAGATACATGTGTGGATACATAGACAACACCATGTCCCTAGTAAGCCTCTAGTTGACTAGCTCGTTGATCAATAGATGGTTACGGTTTCCTGACCATGGACATTGGATGTCATTGATAACGAGATCACATCATTAGGAGAATGATGTGATGGACAAGACCCAATCCTAAGCATAGCATAAAAGATCGTGTAGTTTCGTTTGCTAGAGCTTTTCCAATGTCAAGTATCTTTTCCTTAGACCATGAGATCGTGCAACTCCCGGATACCGTAGGAGTGCTTTGGGTGTACGAAACGTCACAACGTAACTGGGTGACTATAAAGGTGCATTACGGGTATCTCCGAAAGTGTCTGTTGGGTTGGCACGGATCGAGACTGGGATTTGTCACTCCGTGTGACGGAGAGGTATCTCTGGGCCCACTCGGTAATGCATCATCATAATGAGCTCAATGTGACTAAAGCGTTAGTCACGGGATCATGCATTGCGGTACGAGTAAAGAGACTTGCCGGTAACGAGATTGAACAAGGTATTGGGATACCGACGATCGAATCTCGGGCAAGTAACATACCGATTGACAAAGGGAATTGCATACGGATTGATTGAATCCTCGACACCGTGGTTCATCCGATGATATCATCGTGGAACATGTGGGAGCCAACATGGGTATCCAGATCCCGCTGTTGGTTATTGACCGGAGAGGCGTCTCGGTCATGTCTGCATGTCTCCCGAACCCGTAGGGTCTACACACTTAAGGTCCGGTGACGCTAGGGTTGTAGAGATATATGTATGCGGAAACCCGAAGGTTGTTCGGAGTCCCGGATGAGATCCCGGACGTCACGAGAGGTTCCGGAATGGTCCGGAGGTAAAGATTTATATATGGGAAGTCTTATTTTGGTCGCCGGAAAAGTTTCGCGCTTTATCGGTATTGTACCGGGAGTGCCGAAAGGGGTCCGGGGGTCCACCAAGGGGGTCCACCAGCCCCGGGGGGCCACATGGGCTGTAAGGGGTGCGCCTTGGCCTATATGGGCCAAGGGCACCAGCCCCAAGAGGCCCATGCGCAAGAGATAAGAGAAAAGGGAGAGTCCTAAAGGGGGAAGGCACCTCCGAGGTGCCTTGGGGGGGGGGGGGGAAGGACTCCCCCCTGGCCGCACCCTTCCTTGAAGGAAGGGGCAAGGCTGCGCCCCCCCCCCCCCTTGGCCCTATATATAGTGGGGGGAAGGGAGGGCAGCAACATCTAAGCCTTGGGCGCCTCCCTCCTCCCCTGCAACACCTCTCTCTCTCTCAGAAGCTTGCAAAGCCCTGCCGGAGAGCCGCTACATCCACCACCACGCCGTCGTGCTGTTGGATCTCCATCAACCTCTCCTCCCCCCTTGCTGGATCAAGAAGGAGGAGACGTCGCTGCACCGTACGTGTGTTGAACGCGGAGGTGCCGTCCGTTCGGCACTCGGTCATCGGTGATTTGGATCACGGCGAGTACGACTCCGTCATCCACGTTCATTGGAACGCTTCCGCTCGCGATCTACAAGGGTATGTAGATCCACTCCTTTCCCCTCGTTGCTAGTAGACTCCATAGATGCATCTTGGTGAGCGTAGGAAAATTTTAAATTATGCTACGATTCCCAACAGTGGCATCATGAGCCAGGTCTATGCGTAGTTACTATGCACGAGTAGAACACAAAGCAGTTGTGGGCGTTGAGTTTGCCAATTCTTCTTGCCGCTACTAGTCGTTTCTTGTTTCGGCGGCATTGTAGGATGAAGCGGCCCGGACCGACCTTACACGTACGCTTACGTGAGACAGGTTCCACCGACTGACATGCACTAGATGCATAAGGTGGCTAGCAGGTGTCTGTCTCTCCTACTTTAGTCGGAACAGATTCGATGAAAAGGGTCCTTATGAAGGGTAAACAGAAATTGGCAAATCACGTTGTGGTCATACGTAGGTAAGAAACGTTCTTGCTAGAAACCTACAAACCACGTAAAAAACTTGCAACAACAATTAGAGGACGTCTAACTTGTTTTTGCAGCAAGTGCTATGTGATGTGATATGGCCAGAAGATGTGATGAATGATATATGTGATGTATGAGATTGATCATATTCTTGTAATAGGAATCACGACTTGCATGTCGATGAGTATGACAACCGGCAGGAGCCATAGGAGTTGTCTTTATTATTTTGTATGACCTGCGTGTCATTGAATAACGCCATGTAAATTACTTTACTTTGTTGCTAAACGAGTTAGCCATAGAAGTAGAAGTAATCGTTGGCGTGACGACTTCATGAAGACACAATGATGGAGATCATGATGATGGAGATCATGGTGTCATGCCGGTGACGAAGATGATCATGGTGCCCCGAAGATGGAGATCAAAGGAGCATGATGATATTGGCCATATCATGTCACTATTTGATTGCATGTGATGTTTATCATGTTTTTGCATCTTATTTGCTTAGAACGACGGTAGTAAGTAAGATGATCCCTTATAATAATTTCAAGAAAGTGTTCACCCTAACTGTGCACCGTTGCGAAGGTTCGTTGTTTCGAAGCACCACGTGATGATCGGGTGTGATAGATTCTAACGTTCGAATACAACGGGTGTTGACGAGCCTAGCATGTACAGACATGGCCTCGGAACACACGCAATACACTTAGGTTGACTTGACGAGCCTAGCATGTACAGACATGGCCTCGGAACACGGAGGACCGAAAGGTCGAGCATGAGTCGTATAGAAGATACGATCAACATGGAGATGTTCACCGATCTTGACTAGTCCGTCTCACGTGATGATCGGACACGGCCTAGTTAAACTCGGATCATGTTTCACTTAGATGACCAGAGGGATGTCTATCTGAGTGGGAGTTCATAATCAGATGAACTTCATTATCATGAACATAGTCAAATAGGTATTTGCAAATTATGTCATAGCTTGCGCTTTAGTTCTACTGATTAAGATATGTTCCTAGAGAAAATTTAGTTGAAAGTTGGTAGTAGCAATTATGCGGACTGGGTCCGTAAACTGAGGATTGTCCTCATTGCTGCACAGAAGGCTTATGTCCTTAATGCACCGCTCGGTGTGCTGAACCTCAGCGTCGTCTGTAGATGTTACGAAACATCTGACATACACGTTTTGATGACTACGTGATAGTTCAGTGCGGTTTAGAATTGTGGCACCAAAGACGTTCTTGAAACGTCGCAGAACATGTGAGATGTTCCGAAGACTGAAATTGGGATTTCAGACTAGTGCCCACGTCAAGAGGTATGAGACCTCTGACAAGTTCTTAAGCCTGCAAACTAAGGGAGAAAAGCTCAATCGTTGAGCATGTGCTCAGATTGTCTGAGTGCCACAATCGCTTGAATCGAGTGGGAGTTAATCTCCCAGATGAGATAGTGATAGTTCCCCATAGTCATTGCCACCAAGCTAGTAGAGCTTCGTGATGAACTATAACATATCAAGGATAGTTATGATGATCCTTGAGCTATTCGCGATGTTTGACACCGCGAGAGTAGAAATCAAGAAGGAGCATCAATTGTTGATGGTTAGTAAAACCACTAGTTTAAGAAGGGCAAGGGCAAAAGGGATACTTCATGAAACAGCAAGTCGTTTGCTGCTCTAGTGTAGAATCCCAAGGTTGAACCCAAACCCGAGACTAAGTGCTTCTATGAGAGGAACGGTCACTGAAGCAGTAATACCCTAGATATTTGGTAGATGAGAAGGCAGGCAAGGTCGACAGAAGTATATTGGATATACGTTATATGAATGTGTACTTTACTAGTACTCCTAGCAGCACCAGGGTATTAGATACTGGTTCGGTTGCTAAGTGTTAGTAACTCGAAATAAAAGCTGCGGAATAAATGGAGACTAGCTAAAGGTGAGATGACGATATGTATTGGAAGTGTTTCCAAGGTTGATGTGATCAAGCATCGCATGCTCCCTCTACTATCGAGATTTGGTGTTTGCGTTGAACATGATTGGATTATGTTTACCGCAAAACGGTTATTCATTTAAGAAGAATAATGGTTACTCTGTTTATTTGAATAATACCTTCAATGGTCTTGCACCTAAAATGAATCTCGATCGTAGTGATACACATGTTCATGCCAAAAAGATATAAGATAGTAATGATAGTACCACATACTTGTGGCACTGCCACTTGAGTCATATTGGTATAGAACGCATGAAGAAGCTCCATGTAGATGGATCTTTGGACTCACTCGTTTTTGAAATGAATGAGACATGCGAACCATGTCTATTGGTATATATGCATGAAGAAACTCCATGCAGATGGATCGTTTGGACTCACTTGATTTTGAATCACTTGAGACATGCAAATCATATCACATGGGCAAGATGACTGAAAGGCCTCGTTTTCAGTAAGATGGAACAAGAGAGCAACTTATTGGAAGTAATACATTTTGATGTATGCAGTCCAATGAGTGCTGAGGCATGCAGTGGACATCGTTATGTTCTTACTTCACAGATGATTTGAGTAGATGCTGAGTGTATTTACTTGATGAAACACTAGTCTGAATTATTGAAAGGTTCAAGTAATTTCAGAGTGAAGTTGAAGATCGTCGTAACAAGAGGATAAAATGTCTGTGATATGATCATAGAGATGAGTATCTGAGATACGAGTTTGGCACACAATTGAGACATTGTGGAAAGTGTTTCACAATTAATACCGCCTGGAACACCATAGTGTGATGGTGTGTCCGAACATAATAACTGCACCCTATTGGATATGGTGCATACCATGATGTTTCTTATCAAATTACCACTATCATTTATTGGTTAGGCATTAGAGACAACCGCATTCACTTTAAAAGGGGCACCACGCAATTCCGTTGAGACGACACCGTTTATAGAAACCTAAGTTGTCGTTTCTTAAAAGTTTGGGGCTGCGATGCTTATGTGAAAAAGTTTCAGGCTGATAAGCTCGAACCCAAAGCGGATAAATGCATCTTCATAGAATACCCAAAAACAGTTGGGTATACCTCCTATCTGGGAGCAAAAGTAATTGCTTCTAGAAACGAGTCCTTTCTCGAGGAAAAGTTTCTCTCGAAAGAATTGAGTGGGAGGATGGTGGAGACTTGATAAGGTTATTGAACCGTCGCTTCAACTAGTGTGTAGCAGGGCACAGGAAGTTGTTCCTGTGGCACCTACACCAATTGAAGTGGAAGCTTATGATAGTGATCATGAAACTTCGGATCAAGTCACTACCAAACCTCGTAGGACGACGAGGATGCGCACTACTTCAGAGTAATGCGTGATCCTGTCTTGGAAGTCATGTTGCTAGGCAACAATGAACCTACGAGCTATGGAGAAGCGATGGTGGGCCCATATTCCGACGAATGGCTCGAGGCCAATCCGAGATAGAATCCATGTATCAGAACAAAGCATGGACTTTGGTGAACTTGCCCGATGATCGGCAAGCCATTGAGATAAATGGATCTTTAAGAAGAAGACGGACATGGACGGTAATGTTACCGTCTATGAAGCTCGACTTGTGGCAAAGAGTATTTTCACAAGTTCAAGGAGTTGACTACGATGAGTTTTTCTCATCCGTAGCGATGCTTAGGTCCGTCGGAATCATGTTAGCATTAGCTGCATTTATGAAATCTGGCAGATGGATGTCAAAACAAGTTTCCTTACCAGTTTTCGTAAGGAAAGGTTGTATGTGATACAATCAGAAAGGTTTTGTCGATCCTAAGGATGCTAAAAGGTATGCTAGCTCCAGCGATCCTTCCATGGATTAGAGCAAGCATCTCGGAGTCAGAATATACGCTTTGATGGAGTGATCAAAGTTTTTGGGTTTATACAAAAGTTTGTTGGAAACTTGTATTTACAATAAAGTGAGTGGGAGCGCTACAACATTTCTGATAAGTATATGTGAATGACATACTGTTGATCCAAAATGATGTAAAATTTCTGGAAAGCATAAAGGGTTGTTTGAAAGGAGTTTTTCAAAGGAAGACCTGGATAAAGCTGCTTACATATTGGGCATCAAGATCCATAGAGATAGATCAAGACGCCTGATGATACTTTCAAAAGACAGCACACCTTGACATGATTTTGAAAGAGTTCAAAATAGATCAGCAAAGAAGGAGTTCTTGGCTGTGTTACAAGGTGTGAGTATTGAGTGAGACTCAAGACCTGACCACAGCGGAAGATAGAGAAAGGACGAAGGTCGTCCCCTATGCTTTAGACATAGGCTTTATAGTATGCTATGCTGTGTACCGCACATGTAGTGTGCCTTGCCATGAGTTGGTCAAGAGGGTACAATGGTGATCCGGGAAAGGATCTCATGACAGCGGTCGAACTTATCCTTAGCACCTAGTGGATTAAGGAATTTTCTCGATTATGGAGGTGGAAAGGAGTTCGTCGTAAAGGGTTACGTCGATGCGAACTTTGACACTAATCCGGATGACTCTGAGTAGTAAACTGGATTCGTATAGTAGAGCAATTATTTGAAATGGCTCCAAATAGCGCATGGTAGCATCCACAAGATGACATAGATATTCGTAAAGCACACGGTTCTGAAAGGTTCAGACCCGTTGACTAATAACCTCTCTCACAAGCATAACATGATCAAACCAGAACACAGTGAGTGTTAATCACATGGTGATGTGAACTAGATTATTGACTCTAGTGCAAGTGGGAGACTGTTGGAAATATGCCCTAGAGGCAATAATAAATTGGTTATTATTATATTTCCTTATTCATGATAATCGTTTATTATCCATGCTAGAATTGTATTGATAGGAAACTCAGATACATGTGTGGATACATAGACAACACCATGTCCCTAGTAAGCCTCTAGTTGACTAGCTCGTTGATCAATAGATGGTTACGGTTTCCTGACCATGGACATTGGATGTCATTGATAACGGGATCACATCATTAGGAGAATGATGTGATGGACAAGACCCAATCCTAAGCATAGCATAAAAGATCGTGTAGTTTCGTTTGCTAGAGCTTTTCCAATGTCAAGTATCTTTTCCTTAGACCATGAGATCGTGCAACTCCCGGATACCGTAGGAGTGCTTTGGGTGTGCCAAACGTCACAACGTAACTGGGTGACTATAAAGGTGCATTACGGGTATCTCCGAAAGTGTCTGTTGGGTTGGCACGGATCGAGACTGGGATTTGTCACTCCGTGTGACGGAGAGGTATCTCTGGGCCCACTCGGTAATGCATCATCATAATGAGCTCAATGTGACTAAAGCGTTAGTCACGGGATCATGCATTGCGGTACGAGTAAAGAGACTTGCCGGTAACGAGATTGAACAAGGTATTGGGATACCGACGATCGAATCTCGGGCAAGTAACATACCGATTGACAAAGGGAATTGCATACGGATTGATTGAATCCTCGACACCGTGGTTCATCCGATGATATCATCGTGGAACATGTGGGAGCCAACATGGGTATCCAGATCCCGCTGTTGGTTATTGACCGGAGAGGCGTCTCGGTCATGTCTGCATGTCTCCCGAACCCGTAGGGTCTACACACTTAAGGTCCGGTGACGCTAGGGTTGTAGAGATATATGTATGCGGAAACCCGAAGGTTGTTCGGAGTCCCGGATGAGATCCCGGACGTCACGAGTGGTTCCGGAATGGTCCGGAGGTAAAGATTTATATATGGGAAGACTTATTTTGGTCGCCGGAAAAGTTTCGCGCTTTATCGGTATTGTACCGGGAGTGCCGAAAGGGGTCCGGGGGTCCACCAAGGGGGTCCACCAGCCCCGGGGGGCCACATGGGCTGTAAGGGGTGCGCCTTGGCCTATATGGGCCAAGGGCACCAGCCCCAAGAGGCCCATGCGCAAGAGATAAGAGAAAAGGGAGAGTCCTAAAGGGGGAAGGCACCTCCGAGGTGCCTTGGGGGGGAAGGACTCCCCCCTGGCCGCACCCTTCCTTGAAGGAAGGGGCAAGGCTGCGCCCCCCCTCTCCCTTGGCCCTATATATAGTGGGGGGAAGGGAGGGCAGCAACATCTAAGCCTTGGGCGCCTCCCTCCTCCCCTGCAACACCTCTCTCTCTCTCAGAAGCTTGCAAAGCCCTGCCGGAGAGCCGCTACATCCACCACCACGCCGTCGTGCTGTTGGATCTCCATCAACCTCTCCTCCCCCTTGCTGGATCAAGAAGGAGGAGACGTCGCTGCACCGTACGTGTGTTGAACGCGGAGGTGCCGTCCGTTCGGCACTCGGTCATCGGTGATTTGGATCACGGCGAGTACGACTCCGTCATCCACGTTCATTGGAACGCTTCCGCTCGCGATCTACAAGGGTATGTAGATCCACTCCTTTCCCCTCGTTGCTAGTAGACTCCATAGATGCATCTTGGTGAGCGTAGGAAAATTTTAAATTATGCTACGATTCCCAACACTTTATAGGCGTCATCTATTTGACAATCCTCAAACTCTTCCCGATCGCTGCTAAGTTCGTCCTTGAAGAGCATGGTAAGCATGTCGAATTTGCGTACCCTGAAGCGTACAACATGATTACAACGAAGTGGTTAGTTGCCGTGCTCGACCGAGTTCAACAGATATGCCATAGGGGAGGAGCAATGGCAGAGCTAGCGAAGAATATCAGGTGGGCGAAAAGTGAAGATACACACGTTTTTTTTGGGGGGGGGGGGTTGTCAAATGACAAAACTTTCATTAATCTGAGACTGTTTTTTCTTCTTCTTTTAATTACAACACGATTGGGGGGTGGGGGGGGGGGGGGGGTATGATGAGTCGACTCTGGAATCATGTCTTGTTAGTGTATAAATACACATAAATTTCAAAAGGGAGTGCCCAATGGACTTACTCATGTGTGATTTCGACCGTGCAAGCTGCCCTCAGCACAAACTCCCTGCCCCAGCTCGCCATGAATGAGAATGTGTGCCACTCAGCAGGAGGATGTTGTGGTTTTGATCGGACGGGCCTCCATGAACATCGGTGTCACATCATCTTTGTTGCACGCAGTGGGGTTGCACCTGATTCCGAGGCACGTGCCCCAACTAGGGTGGAATCCAGAGTCCTGGCTGGCCGAAAACACGATTTATGACAAAGGGAAGTTTTGCGACAACGGTTCCGTAGCCGCAGTAGCCGGCTGAAATAAAGCAAGCTAGGAACATCAAGAGAACAGACAAAGAAGAGAGAACAAACGCAAGAAACTAGGAAAGGAAGTACTCTAGGAATCGCAGAGGTTGCTGGTGCGGAGCAGGGCCGAGCTGGCGACAGACTTAATGACCCACCACTCTTGCTATTACCTTCGTCCTCTTTGCAATTGAAACCCGCAGTCGTTGAACTGTTGTGAAACCGCCCTGTATAGATTAGGCCATTGGCTGCCCTTGAGACATTTATGGTCTTAGGATACAAAAAGAATTGATGTTCGTGTTTACAAAAAATGCTCTTTTTTTTTTGAGAAAACATTTGCTATAGTACCTGGTCTTTTTTTCTTTCAAGAACTGCCCAGGCTATTTATTCATTTTGGCGGAACAAATCTGTTTGCAAAGTGTCAATCAGCAAAACATGGGTTACATGAGAAGACACATAACGGATCTCTAAAGATAAAGCTTCTTTTGTATAGATATGGGCAACTCGGCTCGCTTCAGGCCCAGTCCATCGCAACTCAAACCCTTGAAAATTCGGGAGATAGGTGTGCGCATCTCCCCGAAGGTATGCCCTCCAACATCTCCTCGATTCCACGCAAGTGCAACTTCTTGACAATCAGTATCAATCACAATTTGTTGGAAGCCCCTCTCACTTGCTAGGACTACGTTCTCTTTTGAAGAACAGAAAATGCCTGGTTGGCTGGCTACTGTGCGACAGTGGGCCGGCCCAATCAGCGCGTCGTCCCGACATTTTTCTACCTCAATCTGTATGGGCCAAGAAGACTTCCATTTTGATGAAGCAAAGCCCAACTTGTAAGCGCTCCCTTTCAGCAGCTTCGGCCCATGCGACAGATTCCGGTTGGTCGAGCTGCTCCGCTGCCGGCCGGCGCCCCTCGCCGCCTCCCTCCAGTCCGGTGGCCACAGCGCCCTCTCGCCGTTCAAGCTATCGAACGCACATCCGGAGCACACAAAAGAGAGAGCGCCCGCGCCCCCGCCCCCGTTGCCCCGCGCGACACGGCGATTTCGCGAGCCCTAGCGAATCTTGAGGCCCTCGGTGGAATCGAAAATCAAGCTGGGGATGCTGGCTCGCCGGCGGTCCGGCGGAGCGTGAATGATCTGGTGGCATGCCCTCTGGAGGTATTTTGTCAGTGATCTGGACCTGTAGATTGAGCTCTGAATGAAATGTCGGTGATCTGACCCCGTCATTAACAGTTACTGTATTAATTTAATTGTTTTCTAGCATGAACTTGGCTGGCATGATATATCTCTGAAGATGTTTTCGCAATAGGTTGCTAACATACTTACATGAAGTAGTGTTGCAAAAAGAAAAGAAATACTTACATGAAGTTGTTTCATCTGTGGACCAAATATGTGTAACATCCTATAAAGTTTTAGCTGTCTGGCCAACCAATGACCAGTTTAATATTTACGCTAGGTCCAACCCTGATTAAAACAAATTACATTACCCTGGACACTTCCCACTTGAATTGCTCACAACCACGAGTCCACGACTTCCAATCTGAAATCACTGAATTACTACCACCTCTCATAAGGCTGCCAGCTAGAAAAAGAATACTATGTACTTCTATCATTCAGGAAATGAACAACATAAACTGTAGCAAACTCAACTAATATAAAGCAAGATCCAACTCGGGTGTATTCAAACACCCAAAAAACTAAAATTCATGGCTATTTATTGCTTGATTTACCTCTATCCGTTGAATATTAGAACAAATTACAATTGAAATGGGCTGAGCCAAAATACCTATATAACACTAGCTGGTCATATATCACGCCTACTCCAAAGAACAAACCAAAGGCAATAAAAAATATGACCTTGACGCTGGGCTGTTTTGCAGAGATAATGTATATAGGATGTGCTCTGACTGAGCTACACTGGTGAATAAGCATAGTGCCACACAGCTTTGGGTTCCCATCAAAACTGGAATCTGGAAAAGTGCTCAACTGGCCTCCTGTTGGTACAGGCCCTTCTAAATCATTGTTAGAAATGTTGAGTGCAGAAAGGAAGTGAAGACTCTCCAATGCCGCAGGGATTACACCCCTCAGATGGTTATTAGACAAGTCTAGCACCTCCAGCTTCGTGAGGTTGCAGATCGACAGCGGAACCAGTCCATATAATTTGTTTGAGCTGAAGTCGAGTTCAGAAAGCACTTTCAGTTGGCCAATCTCCGATGGAATCACGCCTGTGAAATTGTTGATGCCCAGATTCAAGAGTGTAGGGAAAGCTGTAAGAAAATGGTATTGGCGCGATATATTCCTCCAAAAAAGAGGTAGTTCAACGTGGCCAGGATCCAAATAAGCTGCTGTATTATCTTTGAGCATTGGGATCTCCATCAAGGCGATTGGGATTTGCCCAGCAAAACTGTTGTTTGATACATCCAGATAGAAGAGGCTATGTAGGGAGTTGATCCAGCTTGGCATTGGTCCAGTAAGTCGATTGTTGGATAACTTTAGTACCTTCAAGTTTCTGAGCTTTGGTAACCAAACTGGCAAGTGTCCGGTTAATGCGCTGTCGGCCATGTGGATATATTGAAGATTCCGAAAACCATCTAGAGTCTCATCTTGTGGCATCATCTCATTCACAAAGTTCTCGGCAATAATCAGAGTGGTGATGTTCCTGAAGCCATTGAAGACATGAAAAGCTTTTGTGATATTTGTAAAAGGGTTTCTAGCAAGTGATAGGAAGGATAGGTGCAGATTCCCTATCCTTGGTGAGATCTCACCATGGAAATGGTTCAACGACACCCGCAGCGCAATCAAATTGCTGCATGAGTATATGCTTTCTGGAACTATGCCACTGAAGTTATTTCTCAAAACATCTAAATGTGTCAGGTTCTGTAGGGTGGAGAAGTTGACCCTGCCTAGATCTCCGCTGAAGTTGTTGATCTTCAGATCGATGATCATGAGACGCGTGCAGTTACTCAGAGTTGATGGCACCTCCCCAGACATGTTATTGTTACCCAAATAGAGCTCCTCTAGCCTCTTCAACTGACCTATGGAGCCTGGGATCTTCCCACTGAATTTGTTTTCTCGGAGGTCGAGAGTAACCAGATTACTGAGTTTTACCATGTTTGCTCCATCGAGTTCTCCTTGTAATCCGTTGTTGGGGATGGAGAGATGCTCCAGGGAAGTGGCATGGAAGAGTTCAACAGGGAGAGTGCCACTTAGTTTGTTGTGCCCAACCTTGAACACTTTGAGCATGGAGCAATCACCAAGTGCAGCAGGAATACCGCCACTCAATTGGTTGTAACAAAGGTCAAGCACGGCCAATGACGGCGAGAGGCAAAGAGAAGGTAGTATGTGCCCGGTGAAGCTGTTGTTGCTGGCGTTGAGCACGACCAAATTCTGCATCACCTTCCATGTGTGTGATGGAAATTCTGCACCAAATTGGTTGCTCGAGATGTTCAGTACCTGCAGAGGCAGGGTGGTGGTGACCGAAGATGGCGGCTCGTGCAGCACCCCACTAAGCCTGCTGAAGCTGACGTCGAGGACGATGATGCTTCTGGAATACATGAGCTCCGGAGGAAGGCCTCCGGAGAATGAGTTGTGTGAAAGGTTGACACACAGCAGGCCGGTGAGACCGGCAAGGTGCGGCGAGATGCGGCCTTCAAGCCCTCTAGATGCCAGCGAGACCTCAGTGACGTCCCCGTCCCTGTTGCAGGTTATGCCTTCCCATTTGCAGCAGTCCGTGCCGTTTCTCCATGACACGGCAAGGCCGGCATCTTGAGATAGCCCTGTGAGGAACTGGAGGAGGGAGTGCTCCTCCTGCTCGGTGCATGAGCTGGCAGGAGAGGCCAAGGAGAGCAGCAGCAGAAACAGCTGCAGCCCGACCAGAGCTGTAGAATGCATGGCTGGTAAGCTTAAAGCCTTCTCATCTTAGCCTGTTCGTGCAATGGTTGGTTATCTGGTAGCCGATAGGTGGTGGTTTCCAATGTTGCAGTGGTATCGTTATAACTAGAAGATAGTGCTACTATAGTTGCATCAGAGTACGTCTTCTGTCACTGAGGTACGATGGTGCCATCAAGATGGTGGGTACCAACCTTAGGCTTTGTTGGCTCTTGAGGTCCACTAACACCTTTTAGTCCTACATTTACACATCGTCATCTGGTTCTTTCTGAGCATGCCCATTATGGCTCTAGATGGCAATGGGTAATTACCCGACCAGGTAAAGCCTCTTTTTTTTTCATGCCCCCTGAAAGCACATGCTTGCCCATTACCCCATACGCACCGCGGGGAAGAAATTCGCCCATACTCGCTGCCCGACAGGTAATTCGTCCCCGCAGGTATACCCGCCCCTTCTGATGCCAACCTCCAAGTGCAATTCACACATATCAAACCAGCAACTTATTATCCAAAAATCATAACTCTTGCAGTTCAATAGCATAGTAGTTGCAAAGCACAATTGCATACCATCACATCATAACACTAATGACCATCAATTCGATAGAATAATTGCACAGCACAAGTGCATACCATCACATCGTAACACCATTATCCATTAATTCAATAGAATAATTGCACAACAAGTGCATGCATTCACATCATAACACTAAACATCCATCAATTTACTCCCTCCGTCCCAAAATTCTTGTCTTAGATTTATCTAAATACGGATGTATCAAATCACGTTTTAGTATTAGATACATCCGTATCTAGACTAATCTAAGAGAAGAATTTTGTGACGGAGGGAGTAATACAGTAGCATAATTTATGCATCGCATCATTATCATAACAAGTACTCCCTCCGTTTGGAATTACTCGTCCAAGAAATGAATGTATCTAGATGTATTTTAGTTGTAGATACATCCATTTTTGTGACAAGTAATTCCGAACGGAGGGAGTAGCAAGGTTCAAACGATCAAGTATCAAAACTCTCACATCTCACAACTCACAACTCTCAAGAGTAATTCTAGATGGCATAGTTCATCGCAAGACAAGTGACAATGATAAAGCTCAAAACTGAGCAACAAAAGACGGGGTTCACATGTCAGGCCTCCACTACTGGGTACCCGTGGGTAACATATATGGGTAATTACTAATGGACAAACGTACATGTACCTGTGTTACCAACGGGGAAGGAATTTTGCCATTTACTTACCCGTGGCCCAAACTTGTTCCATAATAGAGTAATTACCCGTCAGGGATCGGGTAACAGGTACCCGTTGCCATCTTGTTAGGCTTTATTGGTTCATGAGGTCCACTAACACATTTTAGTCATACATTTAGGGCTTGCCCACCTCTTATTTTGATAAATAGTCTTAGAAGTAAAGCTCCGAATCATATGTTTTTGTTCGTTTTCTATCGTTATGTATGTTGTTGCTGATGCGTCCGCAACTTCATAGTACTACATGGGTAAGCTTGTTATACAACCCATACCACAGATAGACCTCATTGACCATCACATTTGCATTCCAGGTGATCCTTTCCAGGGAGCCAAAGTTGGTGGTGGGAGAGGCACCATGCATGGACAAGGACTATTTCGAGATGAATATCGGACAAGGGGTTCGATCTAATTTATCCATAGCAACAACCCTCCTCTATAATGAGCCTGCAATATAAGCTATGCTAGGTCTCGTCTTAATAAGATGGGAGTTAAGTTAGGTTCAGTTAACCTGCAATATATAACTGTACTGAATTGGTACCCAGATGCTCTCAAAACACACATAATCTTTTGCCATCAGATGAAAATATGTAACGTGGTCAAAG
This sequence comes from Triticum aestivum, assembly GCF_018294505.1. Classification (NCBI taxonomy): domain Eukaryota; kingdom Viridiplantae; phylum Streptophyta; class Magnoliopsida; order Poales; family Poaceae; genus Triticum; species Triticum aestivum. The sequence continues at coordinate 16,866,916 of NC_057805.1, forward strand.
AAGAAGAAGATAGCTACGGTAGCAAAGGCTGGGTTGATTAAGTAAGTTGCTGCCATTTAGGCAAACTCCACCACGCGACCCCATCCTGTCCGCCCCCGTCCGTTTGAGGTAAAACGAACAAACCAGACGGTCCAGCGCGCGGGCGCAAACGAACTTTTGTCCGTTTTGTGTCCGGTTTCGACCCATCCCCAGCCCAAGTTTGCGCCGGTTTTGGGGTGAAACGGACAGCGCGCGGACGGGCGGGACGTGCGCGCTTGTCCTCCCCTGGCCCGCCTATCGGTGGAAGAAACCAAAACCCACCCACGCCCCATTTGGCGCCATTTCCCCAAACCCTCCCACGTCCCTCCCACCGCCCCCTCTCTCCCCCGTCCATGGCCGACGCCCAGCCGAATTCCGGCGGCCTGGCCGTCGACCCGCCCAGAAAGGTGAAGAAGAAGGCGACCAAGGCGCCAAGGAAGCCGCGGTCGGAGTGCACGCCGGAGGAGATCGCTAAGTTGGACGCGGAATCGGCGAAGAGGAGGGAGCGGAGAGCGGTCGTCAAGGTCAATGTCGCCGCGGCCAAGTTCGCCGCCGAGCGTGATGCGATGGAGGCCGCGCGGCGCAAGGCCGCGGTCGACGAGAAGGAGGACATCGTCAACAAAGCGCACGCCCTCCTCATGCTTGGCATGGGTTGTCCGGCCGGTTTCCCTGCAGCGGCCGTCGGTCCGGCGAGCACAGGCTCGTCGGTCGCCCGGCCTCCGCACTGCCAGTCGCCGACGTCGCGGACCACGCCCATGTCGCCCGGCTTTCCTCCGCCAAGGCACGACGGACAGACCCGTTTCTCGGGGTCGCCGGACGTTGGCTTGTTCGCGCCGTCCACACCGCGCCCCGCGGCCGTCATCGACCTCAACGTCATGCCTGGGTCCAGCAGCGGCGGCCGGCCGTCCGTCGAGATGCAAAGAAAGCAAGCACGGGCACCGTTCACGGGCACCATGCCGGCCCCCCGCGTCTTGTTTGACAGAATGCCAACACCAACGCCACCGGTCGACGACCCCTTCTACAACCAGTACATGGAGGACGTGATCTTCGAGGGTGGGCAGGGCCATGCCTACGACACCGACGAGACCCAAAGTCAGGATGGCCGCGCCCAGTACGCCCCCGATGAAGAGGCCGACGACCGTGCTGACTACGACCATGGTGACTCGTGGCATGAAGACGATGACATCTATGTCGAAGGTGATGGTGATGAAGAAGAAGGCAATGACCTTGATATTAGTGGCGAGCCATTGTTCATCGACGAGCTCACCCAAAAAGCAGAAGCATAAAAGAAGAGGAAGAGCATTCGCACGGGTTCATATACACAAGATGAGGACAAGTTGATTTGCCAAGCTTGGATGGAGATTAACCAAGATCCGAGGACCGGCGCGCAACAAAAGGGCCTTGTTTTTTAGACAGAGTCCACAAAACATTCCATAAAAGGAAGATGTTTGAGCCCTACCAAATTACAAGCAACCGTGGCATCGGCTCGATTCAAAAGAGGTGGTTGTTCATCCAACAAGAGTGCAACAAGTATTGCGCCGCATTTGAGAGCGTTGAAGCACGGCCCGTGAGTGGTCTCGGCGTTGGGGACATGGTATGCTCTCCTCTTCCTAGTCCTTTCCTTGCTACGGCCATGAGACTTCGGCCTTGTATATGTTTGCATGTTCACTTGTTGTTGATCATGTGGTGTAGGCATTTCAATCTTTGGAGGCATTCAAGGCCCGGCACAATGACAAGCCATTCACTCTTACGCATTGTTGGACGATCATCAACAATTACCCTAAGTTCAAGGATCAATACCGTGAACTTCAAAGGAAGAGAGGCTTGAAGACGACCAAGTTCGCCGGAGGTGGAGATGGCGAGGCGTTGAAGAGGCCGAGGGGCAAGACCAACTCCAAGGTTGACGACATACGTGATGCCTCATCCATGGCATTGCATGACACTTTGCATGGCATGATGTCTCAAAAGGATGTGAGGGACGAGAAGAAGCGGCAAAGCAAGGACGAGCAAATGAAGCAATACCTAGACCTTCAAAGGAAGAAGCTTGAGATGGAGGAGGCGGCCAAGAAAAGGAAGATCGACATGGAGGAGGCGGCCCGGCAAAGGCAGCTCGACATGGAGGAGGCGGCCCGGCAAAGGCAACTCGACATGGAGGAGGCGGCCCGGTAAAGGCAGCTCGACATCGAGGCCACCAATGCCGCCACCAAAGCGAAGGAGGTGGCCCTTGCGATCATGAGCGTGGACTTGTCGAAGATGAGCGAGAAGACGAGGGCCTGGTTCGAGGCCAGGCAGAAGGAGATGCTCGACGCCGAAGGCCTGAACTAGGTCGTCCGATCGGCCGTGGCCGTTCTTTTTGGAGGTTGGCATGGGTGCCGCCCGCCCGCTGGGCCGCTGGCTATGTGCCGGCGAGAAAAACATTCATTTTGGAGGCCGGCTGTGTTACCGTCCGCTGGCTGTGTTGCCGGCCGCTGGCTATGTTGCCGGCGAGGACAACTATTCATTTTGAAGGCTGGCTGTGTTGCCGGCCGCTGGCTGAGTTGCCGGCGATGGACGTGTAGGCCGCTGGCTTTGTTGCCGGCGTGAACTGGGGCCGCTGGCCTGATGAACTAGGGCTTGGCATTTGAAAGTTGCTCCTTTTTTAAAATATAGAGGCGGACAGGATGGGACAAACGGATGCGTCCGCACGCTGGGCACACGGCCACTGCATCCAGGACACGCACGGACATGACCCCATTGCCTACCCAAACGGACAGAATCCGAATAAAACAGACGTCCGTTTGGGGTCGCGCGGTGGAGTTGGCCTTATGTAGTTCTTTCTTCAAGATACGGGAGCTCTTAATCAGTTTGGTTCTTGAACTGGTGCATCTACTTGCTTGGGGCAGCCATAAAAGAGTACCGTACTGCTACAGAGCATCATTATATAGTAGTATCAGCGTACGTTTGATGGAAACATGCCTGACTTCGACTAGAGCCTTAAACGTGCCCAACTTCGGGACAATGCTCATACGACGTACTCCTCAAAGACCTCATGGTCATGGTCTTTCTTGTATGAATCTTCTCTAATAAAAAAATAAGTCCATGTATTCGTAGAAATTCTTTGCGTTTTATATTTTGAAACATAGGGCAGTTAGGGCATCTCCAAAGCTGACTCCAAATCAAACACGGTATTCATTCACGGTCCGTGGACAGTGATACGGGAGTCAGCCACCCAACCGCATCTCCTAAATGTCAGTCAAGGCCCGACCAATTTGAAATTCAAATGCATAGCGTCTGATCACAATAAAAAGGAGACAATTATGCATTGTTTTTACATGCCTGGTCACAAAAGAATCTCAAACTGACAGTCCGTGAAAAAATGGATTTTTTCGCCCTGTGGTATCGGCTATTCGAGCCTCCACCCTCACTCTGCCGTCGGCTCCTCCTCACCATCTGCCTCCTTCTCGGCTCGAGTTCGTCCGCCTTGCGCTTCGACATCCAAACACGGATGGCTTGCACGGTCATCCTTGCATCCAGGGGCGTAGCCAGGCCCCGGGCTGCCCTGGCCATGGCCTGGGGCGTGGAAACAAAAACCTTCATTGGATGTAGCTACAGTAAATATTGTGGCTATGGCCCTGGTCATACGCAGATTCTGGCTACGGCACTGCTTGCATCGTCATCCAATTCCCCCATCTTCAAGGCCAACATCTTTGTGTCCTCTAAAGTGGTCGTGATCTCAATCTTCTTCTCTTCGAGCATGGTCTTCTTCTTTTCGAGCTTGAGTTTCTTCTCGGTCGCCGCCCTCAACAAGTTAAACCTCTCGGTATTTTTTCCTCCTTGACGTCGGAGCACTTGACACATACCTCCAGTGCATGCCTCCTTCGCCAAGATGTCCTTGAACCTCTATGTCATCTTATCCGTTGCCCCTTCTCTCTTCTCCTTCTCCTCCTCCCACTTCTTGTCATGAACCTGAAGGAAATATGCCCTAGAGGCAATAATAAAGTTATTATTTATTTCCTTATATCATGATAAATGTTTATTATTCATGCTAGAATTGTATTAACCGGAAACTTAGTACATGTGTGAATACATAGACAAACAGAGTGTCACTAGTATGCCTCTACTTGACTAGCTCGTTGAATCAAAGATGGTTAAGTTTCCTAGCCATAGACATGAGTTGTCATTTGATTAACAGGATCACATCATTAGAGAATGATGTGATTGACTTGACCCATTCCGTTAGCTTAGCACTTGATCGTTTAGTATGTTGCTATTGCTTTCTTCATGACTTATACATGTTCCTATGACTATGAGATTATGCAACTCCCGTTTACCGGAGGAACACTTTGTGTGCTACCAAACGTCACAACGTAACTGGGTGATTATAAAGGTGCTCTACAGGTGTCTCGGAAGGTACTTGTTGCGTTGGTGTATTTCGAGATTAGGATTTGTCACTCCGATTGTCGGAGAGGTATCTCTGGACCCACTCGGTAATGCACATCACTATAAGCCTTGCAAGCATTGCAACTAATGAGTTAGTTGCGAGATGATGTATTACGGAACGAGTAAAGAGACTTGCCGGTAACGAGATTGAACTAGGTATTGAGATACCGACGATCGAATCTCGGGCAAGTAACATACCGATGACAAAGGGAACAACGTATGTTGTTATGCGGTTTGACCGATAAAGATCTTCGTAGAATATGTGGGAGCCAATATGAGCATCCAGGTTCCGCTATTGGTTATTGACCGGAGACGTGTCTCGGTCATGTCTACATAGTTCTCGAACCCGTAGGGTCCGCACGCTTAAAGTTCAATGACGGTTATATTATGAGTTTATGAGTTTTGATGTACCGAAGGTTGTTCGGAGTCCCGGATGTGATCACGGACATGACGAGGAGTCTCGAAATGGTCGAGACATAAAGATCGATATATTGGACGACTATATTTGGATACCGGAATGGTTCCGGGTGAGATCGGGATAATACCGGAGCTCCGGGAGGTTATCGGAACCCCCCGGGAGGTATATCGGCCTTAATGGGCTTTAGTGGAAAGGAGGGAAAAGGAGCAAGGGAGGGGGTGCCCCCCCAACCCAATCCGAATTGGGAGGGGGCCGGCCCCCCCTTTCCTTCCTCCCTCCTTCCTCTTCCTTCCCTCTCCCTCTCCAAATAGGAAAAGGAGGAGTCCTACTCCCGGTGGGAGTAGGACTCCCCCTTTGGGCGCGCCTCCTCCCCTTGGCCGGCCCTCTCCTGCCCCCTTTATATACGCAGGAGAGGGGCACCCCATAGACACAACAATTGATCTCTTTGATCTTTTAGACGTGTGCGGTGCCCCTCTCCACCATAGTCCACCTCGATAATATCGTAGCGGTGCTTAGGCGAAGCCCTGCGTCGGTAGAACATCGTCACCATGCCGTCGTGCTGACGGAACTCTCCCTCAAATCTCGGCTAGATCGGAGTTCGAGGGACGTCATCGAGTTGAACGTGTGCAGAACTCGGAGGTGCCGTGCGTTCGGTACTTCATCGGTCGGATCGTGAAGACGTACGACTACATCAACCGCGTTGTGCTAACGCTTCCGCTTTCGGTCTACGAGGGTACGTGGACAACACTCTCCCCTCTCGTTGCTATGCATCACCATGATCCTGTGTGTGCGTAGGAAATTTTTTGAAATTACTATGTTCCCCAACAGTGGCATCCGAGCCAGGTTTTATGCGTAGATGTTATATGCACGAGTAGAACACAAGTGAGTTGTGGGCAATACAAGTCATACTGCTTACCAGCATGTCATACTTTGGTTCGGCGGTATTGTTGGATGAAGCGGCCCGGACCGACATTACGCGTACGCTTACGCGAGACTGGTTCTACCGACGTGCTTTGCACACAGGTGGCTGGCGGGTGTCAGTTTCTCCAACTTTAGTTGAACCGAGTGTGGCTACGCCCGGTCCTTGAGAAGGTTAAAACAGCACTAACTTGACGAACTATCGTTGTGGTTTTGATGCGTAGGTAAGAACGGTTCTTGCTAAGCCCGTAGCAGCCATGTAAAACTTGCAACAACAAAGTAGAGGACGTCTAACTTGTTTTTGCAGGGCATGTTGTGATGTGATATGGTCAAGGCATGATGCTATATTTTATTGTATGAGATGATCATGTTTTGTAACCGAGTTATCGGCAACTGGCAGGAGCCATATGGTTGTCGCTTTATTGTATGCAATGCAATCGCCCTGTAATGCTTTACTTTATCACTAAGCGGTAGCGATAGTCGTAGAAGCAATAGTTGGCGAGACGACAACGATGCTACGATGGAGATCAAGGTGTCGCGCCGGTGACGATGGTGATCATGACGGTGCTTCGGAGATGGAGATCACAAGCACAAGATGATGATGGCCATATCATATCACTTATATTGATTGCATGTGATGTTTTATCTTTTATGCATCTTATCTTGCTTTGATTGACGGTAGCATTATAAGATGATCCCTCACTAAATTTCAAGGTATAAGTGTTCTCCCTGAGTATGCACCATTGCGAAAGTTCTTCGTGCTGAGACACCACGTGATGATCGGGTGTGATAGGCTCTACGTTCAAATACAACGGGTGCAAAACAGTTTCAGACGCAGAATACTCGGGTTAAACTTGACGAGCCTAGCATATGCAGATATGGCCTCGGAACACTGAGACCGAAAGGTCGAGCGTGAATCATATAGTAGATATGATCAACATAGTGATGTTCACCATTGAAACTACTCCATCTCACGTGATGATCGGACATGGTTTAGTTGATATGGATCACGTGATCACTTAGAGGATTAGAGGATGTCTATCTAAGTGGGAGTTCTTAAGTAATATGATTAATTGAACTTTAATTTACCATGAACTTAGTCCTGGTAGTATTAGCATATCTATGTTGTAGATCAATAGCTCGCGATGTTGCTCCCCGTTTAATTTTGATATATTCCTAGAGAAAACTAAGTTGAAAGATGTTAGTAGCAATGATGCGGATTGGATCCGTGATCTGAGGTTTATCCTCATTGCTGCACAGAAGAATTATGTCCTTAATGCACCGCTAGGTGACAGACCTATTGCAGGAGCAGATGCAGACATTATGAACGTTTTGACAAAAGCTCGGTATGATGACTACTTGATAGTTAAGTGCACCATGATTTACGGCTTAGAACCGGGACTTCAAAAATGTTTTGAATGCCACGGAGCATATAAGATGTTCCAAGAGTTGAAATTGGTATTTCATACTCATGCCCGTGTCGAGAGGGATGAGACCTCTGACAGTACTTTGCCTACAAGATGGAGGAGAATAACTCAACCTAGTGAGCATGTGCTCAGATTGTCTGGGTACTACAATTGCTTGAATCAAGTGGGAGTTAATCTTCTAGATAAGATAGTAATTGACAGAATTCTCTAGTCACTATCACCAAGTTATTAGAACTTCGTGATGAACTATAATATGCAAGGGATGACGAAAGTAATTCCCGAGCTCTTCGCGATGCAGAAATCGACGAAGGTAGAAATCAAGAAAGAGCATCAAGTGTTGATGGTTAACAAGACCACTAGTTTCAATTAAAGGGGCAAAGGGAAGAAAAGGGAACTTCAAGAAGAATGGCAAGCAAGTTGCTGCTCAAGTGAAAAAGCCCAAGTCTATATCTAAGCCTGAAACTGAGTGCTTCTACTGCAAAGGGACTCGTCACTGGAAGCAGAACTGCCCCAAGTATTTGGTGGATAAGAAGGATGGCAAAGTGAACAAAGCTATATTTGATATACATGTTATTAATGTGTACTTTACTAGTGTTTATAGCAACCCCTCGGTATTTGATACTGGTTCAGTTGCTAAGAGTAGTAACTCGAAACGGGAGTTGCAGAATGAACAGAGACTAGTTAAGGGTGAAGTGACGATGTGTATTGGAAGTGGTTCCAAGATTGGTATGATCATCATCGCACACTCCCTATACTTTCGGGATTAGTGTTGAACCTAAAATAAATGTTATTTAGTGTTTGCGTTGAGCATGAATATGATTGGATCATGTTTATTGCAATACGGTTATTCATGTAAGCTAGAGAATAATTGTTGTTCTGTTTGCATGAATAAAACCTTCTATGGTCATACACCCAATGAAAATGGTTTGTTGGATCTCGATCGTGGTGATACACATTTTCATAATATTGAAGCCAAAAGATGCAAAGTTCATAATGATAGTGCAACTTATTTGTGGCACTGCCGTTTAGGTCATATTGGTGTAAAGCGCATGAAGAAACTCCATGCTAATGGACTTTTGGAATCACTTGATTATGAATCACTTGATGCTTGCGAACCATGCCTCATGGGCAAGATGACTAAGACTCCGTTCTCTGGAACAATGGAGCGAGAAACAGATTTGTTGGAAATCATACATACTGATGTATGTGGTCCGATGAATATTAAGGCTCGCGGCGGGTATCATTATTTTCTGACCTTCACAGATGATTTGAGAAGATATGGGTATATCTACTTGATGAAACACAAGTCTGAAACATTTGAAAAGTTCAAAGAATTTCAGAGTGAAGTGGAGAATCATCGTAACAAAAATAAAAGTTTCTACGATATGATCGAGAGGTAAAATATTTGAGTTACGAGTTTGGCCTTCAGTTAAAACAATGTGAAATAGTTTCACTACTCACGCCACCTGGAACACCACAGTGTAATGGTGTGTCCGAACATCGTAACCGTACTTTATTAAATATGGTGCAATCTATGATGTCTCTTATCGATTTACCACTATCGTTTTGGGTTATGCATTAGAGACAGCTGCATTCACGTTAAATAGGGCACCATCTAAATCCGTTGAGACGACACCGTATGAACTATGGTTTGGCAAGAAACCTAAGCTGTCGTTTCTTAAAGTTTGAGGTTGCAATGCTTATGTGAAAAAGTTTCAACCTGATAAGCTCAAACCCAAATCAGAGAAGTGCGTCTTCATAGGATACCCAAAAGAAAATGTTGGGTACACCTTCTATTACAGATCCGAAGGCAAGATATTCGTTGCTGAGAATGGATCCTTTCTAGAGAAGGAGTTTCTCTCGAAAGAAGTGAGTGGGAGGAAAGTAGAACTTGATGAGGTAACTGTACCTGCTCCCATATTGGAAAGTAGTTCATCACAGAAACCGGTTCCTGTGACACCTACACCAATTAGTGAGGAAGCTAATGATGATGATCATGAAACTTCAGATCAAGTTACTACCGAACCTCGTAGGTCAACCAGAGTAAGATCCGCACCAGAGTGGTACGGTAATCCTGTTCTGGAGGTCATGTTACTTGACCATAACGAACTTACGAACTATGAGGAAGCGAAGATGAGCCGAGATTCCGCGAAATGGCTTGAGGCCATGAAATCTGAGATGGGATCCATGTATGAGAACAAAGTATGGACTTTGATTGACTTGCCCGATGATTGGTGAGCCATTGAGATTAAATGGATTTTCAAGAGGAAGACGGACGCTGATAGTAGTGTTACTATCTACAAAGCTAGAATTGTCGCAAAAAGGTTTTCGACAAGTTCAAGGTGTTGACTACGATGAGAGTTTCTCACTCGTATCTATGCTTAAGTCTGTCCGAATCATGTTAGCAATTGCCGCATTTTATGAATCTGGCAAATGGATAAACAAAACTGCATTCCTTAATGGATTTATTAAAGAAGAGTTGTATATGATGCAACAAGAAGGTTTTGTCAATCCTAAAGGTGCTAACAAAATATGCAAGCTCCAGCGATCCATCTATGGAGTGGTGCAAGCATCTCGGAGTTGGAATATACGCTTTGATAAATTGATCAAAGCATATAGTTTTATATAGACTTGCGGTGAAGCCTGTATTTACAAGAAAGTGAGTGGGAGCACTACAACATTTCTGATAAGTATATGTGAATGACATATTGTTGATGAGAAATAATGTAGAATTATTCTGCAACGCATAAAGGAGTGTTTGAAAGGAGTTTTTCAAAAAAAGACCTCGGTGAAGCTGCTTACATATTGAGCATCAAGATCTATAGAGATAGATCAAGACGCTTGATAAGTTTTTTTTCAATGAGTACATACCTTGACAAGATTTTGAAGTAGTTCAAAATGGAACAGTCAAAGAAAGAGTTCTTGCCTGTGTTACAAGGTGTGAAATTGAGTAAGACTCAAAGCCCGACCACGGCAGAAGATAGAAAGAAAATGAAAGTCATTCCCTATGCCTCAGCCATAGGTTCTATAAAGTATGCCATGCTGTGTACCAGATCTGTTGTATACCCTACATGATTTTGGCAAGGGAGTACAATAGTGATCTAGGAGTAGATCACTGGACAGCGGTCAAAATTATCCTTAGTGGAATAAGGATATGTTTCTCGATTATGGAGGTGACAAAAAGGTTCGTCGTAAAGGGTTATGTCGATGCAAGTTTTAACACTGATCCAGATGACTCTAAGTCTCAATCTGGATACATATTGAAAGAGGGAGCAATTAGCTAGAGTAGCTCCGTGCAGAGCATTGTTGACATAGAAATTTGCAAAATACATACGGATCTGAATGTGGCAGACCCGTTGACTAAACTTCTCTCACAAGCAAAACATGATCACACCTTAGTACTCTTTGGGTGTTAATCACATAGCGATGTGAACTAGATTATTGACTCTAGTAAACCCTTTGGGTGTTGGTCACTGTTGGAAATATGCCCTAGAGGCAATAATAAAATGGTTATTATTGTATTTCCTTGTTCATGATAATTGTCTATTGTTCATGCTATAATTGTATTAACTGGAAACCGTAATACATGTGTGAATACATAGACCACAACATGTCCCTAGTAAGCCTCTAGTTGACTAGCTCGTTGATCAATAGATGGTTATGGTTTCCTGACCATGGACATTGGATGTCATTGATAACGGGATCACATCATTAGGAGAATGATGTGATGGACAAGACCCAATCCTAAGCATAGCACAAGATCGTGTAGTTCGTTTGCTAAGAGCTTTTCTAATGTCAAGTATCGTTACCTTAGACCATGAGATTGTGCAACTCCCGGATACCGTAGGAATGCTTTGGGTGTACCAAACGTCACAACGTAACTGGGTGGCTATAAAGGTGCACTACAGGTATCTCCGAAAGTGTCTGTTGGGTTGGCACGAATCGAGACTGGGATTTGTCACTCCGTATGACGGAGAGGTATCTCTGGGCCCACTCGGTAATGCATCATCATAATGAGCTCAATGTGACTAAGTAGTTAGTCATGGGATCATGCATTACGGAACGAGTAAAGTGACTTGCCGGTAACGAGATTGAACGAGGTATTGGGATACCGACGATCGAATCTCGGGCAAGTAACATACCGATTGACAAAGGGAATTGTATACGGGATTGATTGAATCCCCGACATCGTGGTTCATCCGATGAGATCATCGTGGAACATGTGGGAGCCAATATGGGTATCCAGATCCCGCTGTTGGTTATTGACCAGAGAACGTCTCGGTCATGTCTGCATGGTTCCCGAACCCGTAGGGTCTACACACTTAAGGTTCGGTGACGCTAGAGTTGTTATGGGAAATAGTATGTGGTTACCAAAGGTTGTTCAGAGTCCCGGATAGGATCCCGGACGTCACGAGGAGTTCCGGAATGGTCCGGAGGTAAAGATTTATATATGGGAAGTCATCATACGGTCACCGGAAGTATTCGGGGGTATGCCGGTATTGTACCGGGGCCACCAAAGGGGTTCCGGGGGTCCACCGGGAGGGTCCACCTGCCCCGGAGGGCCTTATGGGCTGTAGGTGGAAGGGAACCAGCCCTTAGTAGGCTGGGCGCCAACCCCCCTAGGGCCCATGCGCCTAGGGTTTGGGGGAAACCCTAAAAGGGGGCGCCCCCCCCTCTTGCTTGGGGGGCAAGCCACCTTCCCCTGGCCGCCGCCCCTCCCACCAGATGGGATCTGAGGGGGCCGGCCCCCCTCTCCCTTGCCCCTATATATAGTGGAGGGGTGGGAGGGCAGCCATACTTTTCCCAAGGCGCAGCCCTCTCCTCCTACACCTCCTCCTTCTCCTCCGTAGTGCTTAGCAAAGCTCTGCCGGAGAACCACGAGCTCCATTGCCACCACGCCGTCGTGCTGCTGGAGTTCTCCCTCAACTTCTCCTCTCCCCTTGCTGGATCAAGAAGGAGGAGACGTCCCCGGGTTGTACGTGTGTTGAACGCGGAGGCGCCGTCCGTTCGGCGCTAGATCGGATCTTCCGCGATTTGAATCGCCGCGAGTTCGACTCCATCAACCGCGTTCTTGTAACGCTTCCGCTTAGCGATCTTCAAGGGTATGAAGATGCACTCCCTCTCTCTCGTTGCTAGCATCTCCTAGATTGATCTTGGTGACACGTAGGAAAATTTTGAATTATTGCTACGTTCCCCAACAGTGGCATCATGAGCTAGGTCTATGCATAGATTCTATGCACGAGTAGAACACAAAGTAGTTGTGGGCGATGATTTGTTCAATTTGCTTACCGTTACTAGTCTTATCTTGATTCGGCGGCATTGTGGGATGAAGCGGCCCGGACCGACCTTACACGTACTCTTACGTGAGACAGGTTCCACCGACTGACATGCACTTGATGCATAAGGTGGCTAGCGGGTGTCTGTCTCTCCCACTTTAGTCGGATCGGATTCGATGAAGAGGGTCCTTATGAAGGGTAAATAGCAATTGGCATATCACCGTTGTGGCTTTTGCGTAGGTAAGAAACGTTCTTGCTAGAAACCCATAGCAGCCACGTAAAACATGCAACAACAATTAGAGGACGTCTAACTTGTTTTTGCAGGGTATGCTATGTGATGTGATATGGCCAAAAGGATGTGATGAATTATATATGTGATGTATGAGATTGATCATGTTCTTGTAATAGGAATCACGACTTGCATGTCGATGAGTATGACAACCGGCAGGAGCCATAGGAGTTGTCTTAATTTATTGTATGACCTGCGTGTCAATGAAAAACGCCATGTAATTACTTTACTTTATTGCTAACCGTTAGCCATAGTAGTAGAAGTAATAGTTGGCGAGACAACTTCATGAAGACACGATGATGGAGATCATGGTGTCATGCCGGTGACGAAGGTGATCATGCCGCGCCTCGAAGATGGAGATCAAAAGGCGCAAGATGATATTGGCCATATCATGTCACTTTATGATTTGCATGTGATGTTTGTCATGTTTACATCTTATTTGCTTAGAACGACGGTAGCATAAATAAGATGATCCCTCACTAAAATTTCAAGAGATGTGTTCCCCCTAACTGTGCACCGTTGCGAAGGTTCGTTGTTTCGAAGCACCACGTGATGATCGGGTGTGATAGATTCTAACGTTCGCATACAACGGGTGTAAGCCAGATTTACACATGCGAAACACTTAGGTTGACTTGACGAGCCTAGCATGTACAGACATGGCCTCGGAACACAAGAGACCGAAAGGTCGAACATGAGTCGTATAGTAGATACGATCAACATGGAGATGTTCACCGATGATGACTAGTCCGTCTCACGTGATGATCGGACACGGCCTAGTTGACTCGGATCATGTATCACTTAGATGACTAGAGGGATGTCTATCTGAGTGGGAGTTCATTAAATAATCAGATGAACTTAATTATCATGAACATAGTCAAAAGGTCTTTGCAAATTATGTCATAGCTTACGCTTTAGTTCTACTGTTTAAGATATGTTCCTAGAGAAAATTTAGTTGAAAGTTGATAGTAGCAATTATGCGGACTGGGTCCGTAAACTGAGGATTGTCCTCATTGCTGCACAGAAGGCTTATGTCCTTAATGCACCGCTCGATGTGCTGAACCTCGAGTGTCGTCTGTAGATGTTGCGAAACATCTGAGATACACGTTTTGATGACTACGTGATAGTTCAGTGTGTAATGCTAACGGTTTAAAATTGTGGCACCAAAGACGTTTTTGAAACGTCGCAGAACATATGAGATGTTCCAAAGACTGAAATTGGGATTTCAGACTAGTGCCCACGTCAAGAGGTATGAGACCTCTGACAAGTTTCTTAAGCCTGCAAACTAAGGGAGAAAGCTCAATCGTTGAGCATGTGCTCAGATTGTCTGAGTACTACAATCGCTTGAATCGAGTGGGAGTTAATCTTCCAGATGAGATAGTGATGGTTCTCCATAGTCACTGCCACCAAGCTATTAGAGCTTCGTGATGAACTATAACATATCAGGGATAGACATGATGATCCTTGAGCAACTCGCGATGTTTGACACCGCGAAAGTAGAAATCAAGTAGGAGCATCAATTGTTGATGGTTAGTAAAACCACTAGTTTCAAGAAGGGCAAGGGAAAGAAGGGATACTTCATGAAACGGCAAATCAGTTGCTGCTCTAGTGAAGAAACCCAAGGTTGAACCCAAACCCGAGACTAAGTGCTTCTGTAATGAGGGGAACGGTCACTGAAGCAGAACTACCCTAGATACTTGGTAGATGAGAAGGTAGGCAAGGTCGACAGAAGTATATTGGATATACATTATATTAATGTGTACTTTACTAGTACTCCTAGTAGCACCAGGGTATTAGATACCGGTTCGGTTGCTAAGTGTTGGTAACTCGAAATAAAAGCTGCGAATAAACGGAGACTAGCTAAAGGTGAGATGACGATATGTGTTGGAAGTGTTTCCAAGGTTGATGTGATCAAGCATCGCATGCTCCCTCTACCATCGAGATTGGTGTTAAACCTAAATAATTGTTATTTGGTGTTTGCGTTGAGCATAGACATGATTGGATTATGTTTATCGCAATACGGTTATTCATTTAAGGAGAATAATGGTTACTCTTTTATTTGAATAATACCTTCAATGGTCTTGCACCTAAAATGAATGGTTTATTGAATCTCGATCGTAGTGATACACATGTTCATGCCAAAAGATATAAGATAGTAATGATAGTACCACATACTTGTGGCACTGCCATTTGAGTCATATTGGTATAAAACGCATGAAGAAGCTCCATGTTGATGGATCTTTGGACTCACTCGTTTTTGAAAAGATTGAGACATGCGAACCATGTCTATTAGTATATATGCATGAAGAAAGTCCATACAGATGGATCGTTTGGACTCACTTGATTTTGAATCACTTGAGACATGCAAATCATACCACATGGGCAAGATGACTGAAAGGCCTCGTTTTCAGTAAGATGGAACAAGAGAGCAACTTGTTGGAAGTAATACATTTGATGTGTGCAGTCCAATGAGTGCTGAGGCACGCAGTGGATATCGTTATGTTCTTACTTCACAGATGATTTGAGTAGATGCTGAGTATATTTACTTGATGAAACACAAGTCTGAATTATTGAAAGGTTCAAGTAATTTCAGAGTGAAGTTGAAGATCGTCGTGACAAGAGGATAAAATGTCTGTGATATGATCATAGAGATGAATATCTGAGTTACGAGTTTGGCACACAATTAAGAAATTGTGGAAATTGTTTCACGACTAATACCGCCTGGAACACCATAGTGTGATGGTGTGTCCGAACATCATAACTGCACCCTATTGGATATGGTGCATACCATGATGTCTCTTATCGAATTACACTATCGTTTATGGGTTAGGCATTAGAGACAACCGCATTCACTTTAAATAGGGCACCACGCAATTCCGTTGAGACGACACCGTATGAACTATGGTTTAGAGAAACCTAAGCTGTCGTTTCTTAAAAGTTTGGGGCTGCGACGCTTATGTGGAAAAGTTTCAGGCTGATAAGCTCGAACCCAAAGCGGATAAATGCATCTTCATAGAATACCCAAAACAGTTGGGTATACCTCCTATTTCAGATCCGGAAGCAAAGTGATTGTTTCTAGAAACAGGTCCTTTCTCGAGGAAAAGTTTCTCTCGAAAGAATTGAGTGGGAGGATGGTGGAGACTTGATGAGGTTATTGAACCATGACTTCAACTAGTGTGTAGCAGGGCACAGGAAGTTGTTCCTGTGGCACCTACACCAATTGAAGTGGAAGCTTATGATAGTGATCATGAAACTTCGGATCAAGTCACTACCAAACCTCGTAGGACGACAAGGATGCATGCTACTTCAGAGTGGTACGTAATCCTGTCTTGGAAGTCATGTTGCTAGACAACAATGAACCTACGAGCTATGGAGAAGCGATGATGGGCCCGGATTCCGACGAATGGCTCGAGGCCATAAAATCCGAGAGAGGATCCATGTATAAAAACAAAGTATAGACTTTGGAAGAACTACTTGATGGTCGTAAGGCTGTTGGGTGCAGATGGATTTTAAAAGGAAGACGGACAATGATGGTAAGTGTCACCATTAAGAAAGCTCGACTTGTCGTTAAGATGTTTTCCGACAAGTTCAAGGAGTTGACTACGATGAGATTTTCTCACTCATAGCGATGCTAAGAGTCTGTTGGAATTATATTAGCAGTTACTGCATTATTTATGAAATCTTGCAGATAGGATGTCAAAACATTGTTTCCTCGACGATTTTCTTGAGGAAAGGTTGTATGTGATACAACCAGAAGGTTTTGTCAATCCTGAAAGATGCTAACAAGTATGCAAAGCTCCAGCAATCCTTCTAAGGATTGGAGTAAGCATCTCGGAGTTGGAATGTACGCTTTGATGAGATGATCAAAGATTTTGGGTTTATACAAAGTTTATGAGAAACTTGTATTTCCAAAGAAGTGAGTGGGAGCACTATAGAATTTTTGATGAGTATATGTTGTTAACATATTGTTGATCAGAAATGATGTAGAATTTCTGGAAAGCATCCAGGGTTATTTGAAAAGTGTTTTTCAATGGAAAACCTGGATTAAGCTACTTGAACATTGAGCATCAAGATCTATAAGGATAGATCAAAAACGCTTAATAGTACTTTCAAATGAATACATACCGTGACAAGATTTTGAAGGAGTTCAAAATAGATCAGCAAAGAAGGAGTTCTTGGCTGTGTTACAAGGTGTGAGTATTGAGTAAGACTCAAGACCTGACCACGGCAGAAGAGAGAGAAAGGACGAAGGTCGTCCCCTATGCTTTAGACGTAGGCTCTACAGTATGCTATGCTGTGTACCGCACCTGAAGTGTGCCTTGCCATGAGTTAGTCAAGGGGTACAATAGTGATCCAGGAATGGATCACATGACAGCGGTCGAACTTATCCTTAGTAACTAGTGGACTAAGGAATTTTCTTGATTATGGAGGTGGTAAAAGAGTTCGTCGTAAAGGGTTACGTCGATGCAAACTTTGACACTAATCCGGATGACTCTGAGTAGTAAACCGGATTCGTATAGTAGAGCAGTTATTTGGAATAGCTCCAAGTAGCGCGTGGTTGGTACATCTACAAGATGACATAGAGATTTGTAAAGCACACACGGATCTGAAAGGTTCAGACCCGTTGACTAATAACCTCTCTCACAAGCGAGATATGAACAAACCCCATGGGTGTTGGATTCATTACAATCACATAGTGATGTGAACTAGATTATTGACTCTAGTGCAAGTGGGAGACTGTTGGAAATATGCCCTAGAGGCAATAATAAAATGGTTATTATTATATTTCCTTGTTCATGATAATTGTCTATTGTTCATGCTATAATTGTATTAACTGGAAACCGTAATACATGTGTGAATACATAGACCACAACATGTCCCTAGTAAGCCTCTAGTTGACTAGCTCGTTGATCAATAGATGGTTATGGTTTCCTGACCATGGACATTGGATGTCATTGATAACGGGATCACATCATTAGGAGAATGATGTGATGGACAAGACCCAATCCTAAGCATAGCACAAGATCGTGTAGTTCGTTTGCTAAGAGCTTTTCTAATGTCAAGTATCGTTTCCTTAGACCATGAGATTGTGCAACTCCCGGATACCGTAGGAATGCTTTGGGTGTACCAAACGTCACAACGTAACTGGGTGGCTATAAAGGTGCACTACAGGTATCTCCGAAAGTGTCTGTTGGGTTGGCACGAATCGAGACTGGGATTTGTCACTCCGTATGACGGAGAGGTATCTCTGGGCCCACTCGGTAATGCACCATCATAATGAGCTCAATGTGACTAAGTAGTTAGTCACGGGATCATGCATTACGGAACGAGTAAAGTGACTTGCCGGTAACGAGATTGAACGAGGTATTGGGATACCGACGATCGAATCTCGGGCAAGTAACATACCGATTGACAAAGGGAATTGTATACGGGATTGATTGAATCCCCGACATCGTGGTTCATCCGATGAGATCATCGTGGAACATGTGGGAGCCAATATGGGTATCCAGATCCCGATGTTGGTTATTGACCGGAGAACGTCTCGGTCATGTCTGCATGGTTCCCGAACCCGTAGGGTCTACACACTTAAGGTTCGGTGACGCTAGAGTTGTTATGGGAAATAGTATGTGGTTACCGAAGGTTGTTCGGAGTCTCAGATAGGATCCCGGATGTCACGAGGAGTTCCGGAATGGTCCGGAGGTAAAGATTTATATATGGGAAGTCATCATACGGTCACCGGAAGTATTCGGGGGTATGCCGGTATTGTACCGGGGCCACCGAAGGGGTTCCGGGGGTCCATCGGGAGGGTCCACCTGCCCCGGAGGGCCTTATGGGCTATAGGTGGAAGGTAACCAGCCCTTAGTAGGCTGGGCGCCAACCCCCCTAGGGCCCATGCGCCTAGGGTTTGGGGGAAACCCTAAAAGGGGGCGCCCCCCCCTCTTGCTTGGGGGGCAAGCCACCTTCCCCTGGCCGCCGCCCCTCCCACCAGATGGGATTTGAGGGGGCCGGCCCCCCTCTCCCTTGCCCCTATATATAGTGGAGGGGTGGTAGGGCAGCCATACTTTTCCCAAGGCGCAACCCTCTCCTCCTACACCTCCTCCTTCTCCTCCGTAGTGCTTAGCGAAGCTCTGCCGGAGAACCACGAGCTCCATTGCCACCACGCCGTCGTGCTGCTGGAGTTCTCCCTCAACTTCTCCTCTCCCCTTGCTGGATCAAGAAGGAGGAGACGTCCCCGGGCTGTACGTGTGTTGAACGCGGAGGCGCCGTCCGTTCGGCGCTAGATCGGATCTTCCGCGATTTGAATCGCCGCGAGTACGACTCCATCAACCGCGTTCTTGTAACGCCTCCGCTTAGCGATCTTCAAGGGTATGAAGATGCACTCCCTCTCTCTCGTTTCTAGCATCTCCTAGATTGATCTTGGTGACACGTAGGAAAATTTTGAATTATTGCTACGTTCCCCAACAGTCACATGACGATGTAAACTATGGGTGTTAATCACATGGTGATGTGAACTATTGGTGTTAAATCACATGGTGATGTGAACTAGATTATTGACTCTAGTGCAAGTGGGAGACTGAAGGAAATATGCCCTAGAGGCAATAATAAAGTTATTATTTATTTCCTTATATCATGATAAATGTTTATTATTCATGCTAGAATTGTATTAACCGGAAACTTAGTACATGTGTGAATACATAGACAAATAGAGTGTCACTAGTATGCCTCTACTTGACTAGCTCGTTGAATCAAAGATGGTTAAGTTTCCTAGCCATAGACATGAGTTGTCATTTGATTAACGGGATCACATCATTAGAGAATGATGTGATTGACTTGACCCATTCCGTTAGCTTAGTGATAACCCACAAGTATAGGGGATCAATTGTAGCCTCTTTCGATAAGTAAGAGTGTCAAACCCAACGAGGAGCTAAAGGTAGAACAAATATTCCCTCTGTTGGAAATATGCCCTAGAGGCAATAATAAATGGTTATTATTATATTTCTTTGTTCATGGTAATTGTCTATTATTCATGCTATAATTGTATTGTCCGGAAATCGTAATACATGTGTGAATACATAGACCACAACCTGTCCCTAGTAAGCCTCTAGTTGACTAGCTCGTTGATCAACAGATAGTCATGGTTTCCTGACTATGGACATTGGATGTCATTGATAACGGGATCACATCATTAGGAGAATGATGTGATGGACAAGACCCAATCCTAAGCATAGCATAAAAGATCGTGTAGTTTCGTTTGCTAGAGCTTTTCCAATGTCAAGTATCTTTTCCTTAGACCATGAGATCGTGCAACTCCCGGATACCGTAGGAGTGCTTTGGGTGTGCCAAACGTCACAACGTAACTGGGTGACTATAAAGGTGCATTACGGGTATCTCCGAAAGTGTCTGTTGGGTTGGCACGGATCGAGACTGGGATTTGTCACTCCGTGTGACGGAGAGGTATCTCTGGGCCCACTCGGTAATGCATCATCATAATGAGCTCAATGTGACTAAGGCGTTAGTCACGGGATCATGCATTGCGGTACGAGTAAAGAGACTTGCCGGTAACGAGATTGAACAAGGTATTGGGATACCGACGATCGAATCTCGGGCAAGTAACATACCGTTTGACAAAGGGAATTGCATACGGGATTGACTGAATCCTCGACATCGTGGTTCATCCGATTAGATCATCGTGGAGCATGTGGGAGCCAACATGGGTATCCAGATCCCGCTGTTGGTTATTGACCGGAGAGGCGTCTCGGTCATGTCTGCATGTCTCCCGAACCCGTAGGGTCTACACACTTAAGGTCCGGTGACGCTAGGGTTGTAGAGATATATGTATGCGGAAACCCGAAAGTTGTTTGGAGTCCCGGATGAGATCCCGGACGTCACGAGAGGTTCCGGAATGGTCCGGAGGTGAAGAATTATATATAGGAAGTCAAGTTTCGGCCACCGGGAAAGTTTCGGGGGTTACCGGTATTGTACCGGGACCACCGGAAGGGTCCCGGGGGTCCACCGGGTGGGGCCACCTGTCCCAGAGGGCCCCATGGGCTGAAAGTGGAAGGGAACCAGCCCTTAGTGGGCTGGGGCGCCCCCCTTGGGCCTCCCCCCATGCGCCTAGGGTTGGGAACCCTAGGGGGGGAACTTCCCCCTTGCCTTGGGGGGCAAGGCACCCCTTTCCACCCCTTGGCCACCGCCCCCCCAACCCTAGATGGGTTTTGGCCGGCCCCCCCTCCCAAGGGGGCCTATATAAAGGGGGGAGGGAGGGCAGAAAGAACACAGCCTTGGGCGCCTCCCTCCTCCCCTGCAACACCTCTCTCTCTCTCTCGCAGAAGCTCGGCGAAGCCCTGCCGGAGACCCGCTACATCCACCACCACGCCGTCGTGCTGTTGGATCTCCATCAACCTCTCCTTCCCCCTTGCTGGATCAAGAAGGAGGAGACGTCGCTGCACCGTACGTGTGTTGAACGCGGAGGTGCCGTCCGTTCGGCACTCGGTCATCGGTGATTTGGATCACAGCGAGTACGACTCCGTCATCCACGTTCATTGGAACGCTTCCGCTCGCGATCTACAAGGGTATGTAGATGCACTCCTTTCCCCTCGTTGCTAGTAGACTTCATAGATGCATCTTGGTGAGCGTAGGAAAATTTTAAATTATGCTACGATTCCCAACAGTGGCATCATGAGCCAGGTCTATGCGTAGTTACTATGCACGAGTAGAACACAAAGCAGTTGTGGGCGTTGAGTTTGCCAATTCTTCTTGCCGCTACTAGTATTTTCTTGTTTCGGCGGCATTGTAGGATGAAGCGGCCCGGACCGACCTTACACGTACATTTACGTGAGACAGGTTCCACCGACTGACATGCACAAGTTGCATAAGGTGGCTAGCGGGTGTCTGTCTCTCCTACTTTAGTCGGAACGGATTCGATGAAAAGGGTCCTTATGAAGGGTAAATAGAAATTGGCAAATCACGTTGTGGTCATACGTAGGTAATAAACGTTCTTGCTAGAAACCTACAAACCACGTAAAAAAAACTTGCAACAACAATTAGAGGACGTCTAACTTGTTTTTGCAGCAAGTGCTATGTGATGTGATATGGCCAGAAGATGTGATGAATGATATATGTGATGTATGAGATTGATCATATTCTTGTAATAGGAATCACGACTTGCATGTCGATGAGTATGACAACCGGCAGGAGCCATAGGAGTTGTCTTTATTATTTTGCATGACCTGCGTGTCATTGAATAACGCCATGTAAATTACTTTACTTTGTTGCTAAACAAGTTAGCCATAGAAGTAGAAGTAATCGTTGGCGTGACGACTTCATGAAGACACAATGATGGAGATCATGATGATGGAGATCATGGTGTCATGCCGGTGACGAAGATGATCATGGTGCCCCGAAGATGGAGATCAAAGGAGCATGATGATATTGGCCATATCATGTCACTATTTGATTGCATGTGATGTTTATCATGTTTTTGCATCTTATTTTCTTAGAACGACGGTAGTAAGTAAGATGATCCCTTATAATAATTTCAAGAAAGTGTTCACCCTAACGGTCAACCGTTGCGAAGGTTCGTTGTTTCGAAGCACCACGTGATGATCGGGTGTGATAGATTCTAACGTTCGAATACAACGGGTGTTGACGAGCCTAGCATGTACAGACATGGCCTCGGAACACACGCAATACACTTAGGTTGACTTGACGAGCCTAGCATGTACAGACATGGCCTCGGAACACGGAGGACCGAAAGGTCGAGCATGAGTCGTATAGAAGATACGATCAACATGGAGATGTTCACCGATCTTGACTAGTCCGTCTCACGTGATGATTGGACACGGCCTAGTTAAACTCGGATCATGTTTCACTTAGATGACTAGAGGGATGTCTATCTGAGTGGGAGTTCATAATCAGATGAACTTCATTATCATGAACATAGTCAAAAAGGGTATTTGCAAATTATGTCATAGCTTGCGCTTTAGTTCTACTGGTTAAGATATGTTCCTAGAGAAAATTTAGTTGAAAGTTGGTAGTAGCAATTATGCGGACTGGGTCCGTAAACTGAGGATTGTCCTCATTGCTGCACAGAAGGCTTAGGTCCTTAATGCACCGCTCGGTGTGCTGAACCTCAGCGTCGTCTGTAGATGTTACGAAACATCTGACATACACGTTTTGATGACTACGTGATAGTTCAGTGCGGTTTAGAATTGTGGCACCAAAGACGTTTTTGAAACGTCGCAGAACATGTGAGATGTTCCGAAGACTGAAATTGGGATTTCAGACTAGTGCCCACGTCAAGAGGTATGAGACCTCTGACAAGTTTGTTAAGCCTGCAAACTAAGGGAGAAAAGCTCAATCGTTAAGCGTGTGCTCAGATTGTCTGAGTGCCACAATCGCTTGAATCGAGTGGGAGTTGATCTCCCAGATGAGATAGTGATAGTTCTCCATAGTCTCTGCCACCAGGCTAGTAGAGCTTCGTGATGAACTATAACATATCAAGGATAATTATGATGATCCTTGAGCTATTCGCGATGTTTGACACCGCGAGAGTAGAAATCAAGAAGGAGCATCAATTGTTGATGGTTAGTAAAACCACTAGTTTAAGAAGGGCAAGGGCAAAAGGGATACTTCATGAAACAGCGAGTCGTTTGCTGCTCTAGTGAAGAATCCCAAGGTTGAACCCAAACCCGAGACTAAGTGCTTCTGTAATGAGAGGAACGGTCACTGAAGCAGTACTACCCTAGATACTTGGTAGATGAGAAGGCAGGCAAGGTCGACAGAAGTATATTGGATATACGTTATATGAATGTGTACTTTACTAGTACTCCTAGCAGCACCAGGGTATTAGATACCGGTTCGGTTGCTAAGTGTTAGTAACTCGAAATAAAAGCTGCGGAATAAATGGAGACTAGCTAAAGGTGAGATGACGATATGTTTCCAAGGTTGATGTGATCAAGCATCGCATGCTCCCTGTACCATCGAGATTTGGTGTTTGCGTTGAACATGATTGGATTATGTTTACCGCAAAACGGTTATTCATTTAAGGAGAATAATGGTTACTCTGTTTATTTGAATAATACCTTCAATGGTCTTGCACC
Organism: Triticum aestivum; assembly: GCF_018294505.1. Lineage (NCBI taxonomy): Eukaryota > Viridiplantae > Streptophyta > Magnoliopsida > Poales > Poaceae > Triticum > Triticum aestivum. Next base: position 16,890,780 of record NC_057805.1, read on the forward strand.
TAAAATGAATCTCGATCGTAGTGATGCACATGTTCATGCCAAAAAGGATATAAGATAGTAATGATAGTACCACATACTTGTGGCACTGCCACTTGAGTCATATTGGTGTAGAACACATGAAGAAGCTCCATGTAGGTGGATCTTTGGACTCACTCATTTTTGAAAAGATTGAGACATGCGAACCATGTCTATTGGTATATATGCATGAAGAAACTCCATACAGATGGATCGTTTGGACTCACTTGATTTGTAGGAGATATGCCCTAGAGGCAATAATAAATGATATTATTTATCTCCGAGTTCATAATTATGTTTATGTTCCATGCTATAACTGCTATGGTTCTCGAGTCTGCAATAACCACGAGGCTCGGAGGAAGACTCATATGCACGTGTGGAATAATAAACGGTAAAATGTATTCCTAGTCTGGCCTCTAAGACTAGCTCAAGTGTTGCATGATGGTTATGTTTTCCTGATCATGGGCATGTCTATGTCAGCAACCTTGAGGGCAAAATGTTAAGAGAACATTTGTGTTGAATCGACCCGGATTGATGTTATGCTATGAGATTCATTCGTCACAAGTTTATTGGTACATAACACAGAGATGGTTAACGTTTGCATGATTCCTTAGACCATGAGAGTATCGAGTTTCTTCATGCTTGCTTCATGAACTTTGGGGTTTGTTAAACGTCATCCGTAAATGGGTGGCTATTACGGCGGCTTACGGGTTCATGGAAAAGTGTGTCAAGTAACTTGATAGCTCAAGATTGGGATTTGCTCCTCCGACGATGGAGAGATATCTCTGGGCCCTCTCGGTGTTACGGTATCCATCATCGTCTGGCCAGACACTTTGTGATTTGATCACGGGGATGCCGGAACACGATAACGAGAAAAGAGAACAATACCGGTAACGAGGTAACTAGCATAGTGGACAAGTTGTTGATCCACGGGAATGCCAACATGTCTCACCTCGGGTATTTGTAACATATCGCGAAGCAACAGGAATAGCACACGGCAACTGGAGGTTCACTCGAATATTTATTCGTGTGGGTATAGGGGTCAATATGGGTGTCCACGGCTCCGATGTTGATCATTGATCGGAAGGGGTTCCGGGTCATGTCTATACTTCACCGAACCTATAGGGTCACACGCTTAAGGGTCATCTATCTGCTGAATACTAGACAGGGAGTCTGAGAGAAAATCACCGAAAAAGTTTCGGACACCGAAAAGTTTCGGACAGCGGAATCGTACCGCAGAGAGAGGTCATCGGATAAGTTTCGATGATACCGAAAAGTTGTTTCGGGATACACCATTAAGTCAAATTGGTTTCGGCACATGCCTGATAATTCTTGGAGGATGCCAGAATCATTCTGGAAGCTTTTTGGAATTTTCTGAGATAAAAACCGGAAATGTTCCGGAGCTGCCGGAGCCACTTCAGATGCGTTTCGCAGATGAAAATCACTAAAACCGGAATTGTTTCGGAACGCGTTGAAAATCATTTTAGTGGGTACTGGAAATGTTCTTAGCCCACATAAATATTTTCAGTTCGATCAGACGCTGAAAAATGTCGTCGTGAATAGTGAAAATCAGCTTTATGGTTACTTTATGGAAAGCCACCTTTTGGGGCTTTGCTCCAAAAGATCTTGGGGATGACATGGATGGATAGGAGCCATTTTTGGGCCCCTCATGGGGGTGTGGCCGGCCACATGGGGTATCCCCCCTTGGGGACCCTCTTGTTCCTTGGTTTCACTCCTAGGTCCTTGTGGAAGGACTTCATTCATGTGCATTTTGGGTTTTTTGTGAAACTACCCTACCCCCTTGGGATTTCCTATAAATAGAGGTGGAGGGGCAGCCCTCCACACTCATCCCTTGCTCTCATACACATGCCATGCATTATCTGGCTTCTTCTCTCCCTCCCACGAAAAGAGTTTCGTAGAGCCGTAAGGCTGTCTGGGTTCCGGCAGGAACTAGTTCTGGACGGCGAAGCCCTGCCGGATAGATGACACCGTATGTGTGCAACTCTGTAGAGAGATCGTAGTTTCGGTCTTAGTTCGTGAGTGCCTCCCGAAGGGCTGTCCGTGTGACCGTCCGAGTTTCGAAGGTCCTCCCGAAGGGCTGTCCGAGTGACCGTTCGAGTTTCGAAGGTCCTCCCGAAGGGCTGTCCGCGACACCGTCCGGGGGGCTGTTCGACCGCCTCCCGGAGGGCTGTCTGAGGAGCAGATGAGGGTATACATCCTCGCGGTTGGGAGGTTGTAAATCCTAGCTGCGGGGATCTGCACCGCCGATCGTCATCGACTCTACTTCCCGCTGCGCTACGAGTCGGTAACGAAAAAGATCAAACCATGTATGCAGTCTCCATAGTGGTCCTGGGCTGGTGCGTAGGTCGGAAATTTTTTGTTTTCTGCTGCGTTCCCCTACAGTGGCATCAAGAGCCGTGCTATGCGTAGATGCAGGTTTCGATCTAGAATACATGGAGATGTATGGGTATTGCATAATATAATTAGGTAGTAGATGAGATCTATTGCTGAAAATTATTTATGCGGGTGACAGATGAAATCTGTTACCCGAGGTTCTTGTTGCTTCCCTAGAATTTGCGTTTGCTCAATCTCGAGACAGCATGGTGGAATTTGACAAAGTTCTGGCAATCCGTGATCCTGATTGATCATGGAAGTGCTATCAGTTCTTTGGGTTCTGCCGTAGTCAAAAGAAAGATGAAATTCGCAGATGAAAGGGCATTGCAGATATGATCTGCACGGGGGTCATGCGTATGACGAAGTTTAGTATGGGGCTCGAGATTTAATTATCCCGTGTTTCATACACCCCGAGATGTTAATGTAGCAACTTGAATAATCATACTTGATGATAAAACGTTGGTAGCTGCGGTTTAAGTCAAAACCTTAGAAGCCACGTAAAATAAAATTTTGCATAAACCTATTAGAGGCGTCTAACTTGGTTTTGCAGGATGTGCATGTGATGTGGTATAGCAGTGCTCATACTAATTCGATTATGTATGAGATGACTATATGATGTAATTTGATTAACATGACCTGCGTGTCATGATTCGGCATGATGGCTGGAGCCATATGATTGCACTTTAATGACCTGCGTGTCAACCTTGTTGTAATGCATTATTTTGTTAGCTATAGAGATAGCAATATTATCTGGTGCATCGACAAGGTGGTGGCAATCTTCGCGAAGGTGAACACCGACGCGAATGCCGAAGACGAAGAAATGAAATACTTCTCCGTCAGAAAGGGCTATACCATATCATGCTATTATGAATTGCCTGAGATGTTTATCCCTTATGATGCACCCTTCTTGATTGCGCGGTAGTCGCTTTTATTAGGGTGATCTCTCACTTAAAATATCAAGTAGTTAGTGTTCTCCCAAGTGTAGCACCGTCACGGCACCTATCTTTTCGGGGTGCGCCATGGATGCATGGGTACGAACGATTAGAGAAGTGTGAGGCGGGTGAGGTCAGACCTCGCAGCAAGATCACTTGGTTGTCTTGACGTTCATGGCAGGATCGTCCTGAGCTCGGAACACACGCATCGAAAGATGAGCAAGAGTCACATAGAGATGTGATCGGCAAGTTGGCCTACCGATTAAAATTCCCGTTATGAGATGATGATTCTATGGCGATGAATTGAAGTCTGGATCTTGTATCACTCAAAATTAATTGTGAGAGATATTGATTTGAGTGGGAGCGCACTGTTGAATTAACATGTTTAATTCTCAGTGCAATTAATTATGAACACTGTCTAAGTGTTTCTTGCATAATAGTTGTAGAATAATGGCTCGCATTTCCACCTTCCCTATTAAAATTGAATAGCTGTTAAATATCTGGTTAAAACTTTACGATTGGTAACGTAATATGAGGATTGTCCTCAAAAGTGCCGAGAAGGACATTGTCCTATCGCATGCTTTCCGTATCCTCCCGCTAATGCTATGGATCATGTGACTCTCGTCCTTCGATCCAAAAGCTAGAATTCTGTTACAGTCAAGTGGAATATGTTTGCTTCCATGAAACCCAAACTTCGAAAGTTGGGATAGTTATATGATATTCATGGAACTGAAAATTATTTTCAGATACAAACAAAGCAATGTTTGTTTGCAAGTATTAGTAAAAGTGTTTACTATGCATTTGACTGTTGGGAAAGGGATCCAGAAGAACGCCTGTCATATAATGAAAGGTGAATAAAACAACAACTTAAAGAGAAAGGAAGTGTCCAAAGGGTGTTAGTATGACTTACACGCCTAGGAAGTCCGGGGCTAATGCCACTCTTAAGTTGGGTGCTTCTTCTGAGAGTAGGAGAAATACTAAAAGTTAAACTGTTAGAAGTATAAAGGCAAAAGGAAAGAAGACTGGAATATCCAGCTCATGTATGAATGTCATACAAGTTTTTGATGTATAGAAGGCTGGTCAAAGATATAGTTCTTGCGAATTATGGTTAAACATGTTAATCACTAATTCTTGGGTATTGTGAGTTCATCACAAAATTGCCCGCTCGATTGCATTCTGTTGCAACTCGATGTAAGAACTACTATGGCCTGAAAGACTAGCTAGAAATGAGGTTAAGGTATACACAGGGAACATAGTAAATGTTACTATACCTTCCATCGGTGTATTGCCGTCTGTATTTATTTTCATAATTCATTTAGAGTTTTACAAACTCTATCCCATTGCATAAGGTATCTTGCAAGAAGGTTGTTCATAAGAGAACTTTTTATGTTCGATGTTATGAATAACACAAGGGCCATACTTTCATTATGAATGAGATGTATGTTATGAATATTGATAATAATACAATACCTCTGGGTTTACTTTCATAATTCATTTTAGAGTTTCATACACTCTAGCCCATTGCACAATGTTTGTTGCAAAAGAGTTGTTCATAAAAACAACAATTGTTGTTAAGTATTATGAATAACATGAAGGGCCATGCTTCCATCCAAGATGGCATGTATGTTATGAATATTGATGGTAATATGATACATCCATAACACTGACGCTAAATGTCGCAAGACTAAAAGAATACCACACAAGTGTGGCACTACATTTGGTCACATTGGAGAAACCCGCATGGAAAATTCCATTATGATGGATTTTGAAGTCTTCTTGATTTTGAATCATCTGACACTTGCAACTTTCCTCCGAAAAGTGAAGTGACTAAAATACCGTTCACAGGCCATAAGGAACGAACAACAAACTTATTAGTGATCATACATTTGATGTGTGTAGTCCGATAAGTGTTGTTAGTGGTGGATTTATTTATCTTCAGAAATGACTCAAGTAGATATATGGATATTTACTTGATGAGACGTAAGTCTGGATCTTTTGAAATCATTCGAAAGGTTCTCAAAAATGAAGTAGAAGTTATTGTAACAAGAAAATTATGTTTCTGCAATTTGATTGCACAAAGGAATATTTGAGTTACATGTTTAGCGAATGTCTGATGAGTTGTGAAAGGGGTTTCATAACTTGCACCTCCCGGAACACCACTGCAAGTGGAAAGTCTGTGGAGATGTAATCAAACCATTTATGACATGGTAAGGTGAAAGATGACATAAATAAATTTGCCATTATCCCTTTTAAAGTGATGCTTTAGAGACTGCGGCTTTTACACTGAAAAGAGCTACATCGGGTCTGTTGAAATGAAGCCATGGTATGGTACGCCCAACCATGTTATATCTTTTCTTAACATTTGGAATATGGGGCTTGTGTAAAAGGTTACAAACCTATTCCAAATCAGACAAGTGCTACTTTGTAGGTTATACCAAAATGTTGGGTATTCCTCCCTCACTATACCGAGGCAAATAGTTTTGCCGCGAAACGGTGTGCTTTTAAAGAGAATGGTTCTTTCAAAAAGGTGAGTGGGAGAATAGTGCAACTCGACGAGATAAACAGTATCTACGTCATCAGATCAAAGGAAAGAGACCTTGGAAGTAATTCCAGAGTTTCCTACCGCGACTGATACGGAAGTCTCTACAATAAAATGTATGAACTTCGGTCGAACTTGCAGCTGAACCACGTAGGCAAGGCTCGTGCAAACCTCTCAGGTGCGCAAACGAGATATTGTTGTTAGACAACATTATACCTACGATACACAAGGAAGCGTTGATGGGCCCTGACTCCGGAATTGGCTAAATGCCAATACAACCCGAGTTAGTTTCCATATAAGTGATTCAAGATTAAAACCTTGATACACCTTTCGGAAGACTTAGAGTCTAAAGAATATTTATGGAACTTAAAACTGATACGGATAAAATGTTTTATCCATAAAGCTCGACTTGTTGAAATAACAAGTTCAAGAGTTGACTACGATGAGGTTGTTTTCATCGTAGCGATGCTTAAAGTCGGTTCGGGTTGAACTAGCAATTAATACATATTTCAATCATGAGATATGAAACATGGATGATAAAAGGATTTCCATCTGATGGAAATGAAAGCTAGGACTTGTATATGATACAGTCCAAAGTAATTTGTCGATCCAGAGGATGCTAGTAGGTATGCAAACTTCAGAGTTCCAGCAATGGACAGAAGAGAGCAAAATGGAGTTGGAATCTTCGTGTTTTGATGAAATGGTCAAAGGGGTTTTGACTTCATCAATGGGTAACGAAGATGCTTGTAATTCAAGAAAGTAAGTGGGAGCGTAATAATATTTCTAAAAACCTTATGTGCTTGGCACATTGGTAATTGGAAATAAATTTCTTGACACAAATTAGGACTTCATTTGAAAATAGTTTTTCGATGAAGTGCTTAGGCTAAATAGCCTCAATATTAGGCATGATGATCTATGGAGATAGATTTACCTAATGGGGCTAAGCAATGAATACATATTGACAAGATGCTAAAACCTTTTAGCATTTAAAACGCCAAGGAGTGATTCTTGCCAAAGTCACATGGAAAGAGTTTTTGCAAGACTCGGTGTCCCAAAACACTGATGAGTAAAATACATGATGCAGATTCCACACACTTTTGTGTTTGGATTAATCATGTATTCCATGGTATGTAAAACAACCAGATATGTCCGATACTCCCATGGTGTTGCGAGTATGGATACTAAAGTGATCAAAGTACTGATCGTGGGACAACAGTGAAAGATGTCATTGAGTACTAGAGTAAGTACTGATGATATGTTTTCTTGCAAGCGGAGATCATGAAGAGTTCGTTGTAAAATGTTACATCGATAGTCTTCATCTTTTCACCGTGCGATTTTCGATTTAAGTTAAGGGTTTTGTGTAACACACAATGTGGTGGCACAGTTAGTTGGAATTTGTTCAAACTAGTTACTGTGGCGAATTCTATAACAAGGGCTAAGTATGTTGACGCTTTAGAAGCGACAAAGAAGATGTTGAATCATATAGTTCATTCATGAACTTAGTATAGTTCCAAGATGGCTTTTGACAATGGGACACTACTGCAGGTAGTTGCTCCAAAACTCAGTCTGAGGAATCCAGGTTCGACCTGTGATTCACATACATACAAAGCCAAGTCCACACAAAATATGAATTTTGTGAAAACGTGAAAACGCGAGGACATGCAAAGATACACACGGAACTGAAGTCGTCAGATCCGTTGGACATCAGGCTATACCACAAGCGAAGCATATTTACACCGGTGTGCCACAGGTGTAAAGTGCATTAGCATTAACTAGATTATTGACTCTAGTGCAAGTGGGAGTCTGTAGGAGATATGCCCTAGAGGCAATAATAAATGATATTATTTATCTCCGAGTTCATAATTATGTTTATGTTCCATGCTATAACTGCTATGGTTCTCGAGTCTGCAATAACCACGAGGCTCGGAGGAAGACTCATATGCACGTGTGGAATAATAAACGGTAAAATGTATTCCTAGTCTGGCCTCTAAGACTAGCTCAAGTGTTGCATGATGGTTATGTTTTCCTGATCATGGGCATGTCTATGTCAGCAACCTTGAGGGCACAATGTTAAGAGAACATTTGTGTTGAATCGACCCGGATTGATGTTATGCTATGAGATTCATTCGTCACAAGTTTATTGGTACATAACACAGAGATGGTTAACGTTTGCATGATTCCTTAGACCATGAGAGTATCGAGTTTCTTCATGCTTGCTTCATGAACTTTGGGGTTTGTTAAACGTCATCCGTAAATGGGTGGCTATTACGGCGGCTTACGGGTTCATGGAAAAGTGTGTCAAGTAACTTGATAGCTCAAGATTGGGATTTGCTCCTCCGACGATGGAGAGATATCTCTGGGCCCTCTCGGTGTTACGGTATCCATCATCGTCTGGCCAGACACTTTGTGATTTGATCACGGGGATGCCGGAACACGATAACGAGAAAAGAGAACAATACCGGTAACGAGGTAACTAGCATAGTGGACAAGTTGTTGATCCACGGGAATGCCAACATGTCTCACCTCGGGTATTTGTAACATATCGCGAAGCAACAGGAATAGCACACGGCAACTGGAGGTTCACTCGAATATTTATTCGTGTGGGTATAGGGGTCAATATGGGTGTCCACGGCTCCGATGTTGATCATTGATCGGAAGGGGTTCCGGGTCATGTCTATACTTCACCGAACCTATAGGGTCACACGCTTAAGGGTCATCTATCTGCTGAATACTAGACAGGGAGTCTGAGAGAAAATCACCGAAAAAGTTTCGGACACCGAAAAGTTTCGGACAGCGGAATCGTACCGCAGAGAGAGGTCATCGGATAAGTTTCGATGATACCGAAAAGTTGTTTCGGGATACACCATTAAGTCAAATTGGTTTCGGCACATGCCTGATAATTCTTGGAGGATGCCAGAATCATTCTGGAAGCTTTTTGGAATTTTCTGAGATAAAAACCGGAAATGTTCCGGAGCTGCCGGAGCCACTTCAGATGCGTTTCGCAGATGAAAATCACTAAAACCGGAATTGTTTCGGAACGCGTTGAAAATCATTTTAGTGGGTACTGGAAATGTTCTTAGCCCACATAAATATTTTCAGTTCGATCAGACGCTGAAAAATGTCGTCGTGAATAGTGAAAATCAGCTTTATGGTTACTTTATGGAAAGCCACCTTTTGGGGCTTTGCTCCAAAAGATCTTGGGGATGACATGGATGGATAGGAGCCATTTTTGGGGCCCCTCATGGGGGTGTGGCCGGCCACATGGGGTATCCCCCCTTGGGGACCCTCTTGTTCCTTGGTTTCACTCCTAGGTCCTTGTGGAAGGACTTCATTCATGTGCATTTTGGGTTTTTTGTGAAACTACCCTACCCCCTTGGGATTTCCTATAAATAGAGGTGGAGGGGCAGCCCTCCACACTCATCCCTTGCTCTCATACACATGCCATGCATTATCTGGCTTCTTCTCTCCCTCCCACGAAAAGAGTTTCGTAGAGCCGTAAGGCTGTCTGGGTTCCGGCAGGAACTAGTTCTGGACGGCGAAGCCCTGCCGGATAGATGACACCGTATGTGTGCAACTCTGTAGAGAGATCGTAGTTTCGGTCTTAGTTCGTGAGTGCCTCCCGAAGGGCTGTCCGTGTGACCGTCCGAGTTTCGAAGGTCCTCCCGAAGGGCTGTCCGAGTGACCGTTCGAGCTTCGAAGGTCCTCCCGAAGGGCTGTCCGCGACACCGTCCGGGGGGCTGTTCGACCGCCTCCCGGAGGGCTGTCTGAGGAGCAGATGAGGGTATACATCCTCGCGGTTGGGAGGTTGTAAATCCTAGCTGCGGGGATCTGCACCGCCGATCGTCATCGACTCTACTTCCCGCTGCGCTACGAGTCGGTAACGAAAAAGATCAAACCATGTATGCAGTCTCCATAGTGGTCCTGGGCTGGTGCGTAGGTCGGAAATTTTTTGTTTTCTGCTGCGTTCCCCTACATGATTATGAATCACTTGAGACATGCAAATCATACCACATGGGCAAAATGACTGAAAGTCCTCGTTTTCAGTGAGATGGAACAAGAGAGCAACTTATTGGAAGTGATACATTTTGATGTACGCAGTCCAATGAGTGCTGAGGCATGCAGTGGACATCGTTATGTTCTTACTTCACAGATGATTTGAGTAGATACTGTGTGTATTTACTTGATGAAACACTAGTCTGAATTATTGAAAGGTTCAAGTAATTTCAGAGTGAAGTTGAAGATCGTCGTCACAAGAGGATAAAATGTCTGTGATATGATCATAGAGATGAGTATCTGAGATACGAGTTTGGCACACAATTGAGACATTGTGGAAGCTGTTTCACAATTAATACCGCCTGGAACACCATAGTGTGATGGTGTGTCCGAACATCATATCTGATGATGTCTCTTATCAAATTACCACTATCGTTTATGGGTTAGGCATTAGAGACAACCGCATTCACTTTAAAAGGGGCACCACGCAATTCCGTTGAGACGACACCGTTTATAGAAACCTAAGTTGTCATTTCTTAAAAGTTTGGGGCTGCGATGCTTATGTGAAAAAGTTTCAGGCTGATAAGCTCGAACCCAAAGCGGATAAATGCATCTTCATAGAATACCCAAAAACAGTTGGGTATACCTCCTATTTCAGATCTGGAAGCAAAAGTAATTGCTTCTAGAAACGAGTCCTTTCTCGAGGAAAAGTTTCTCTCGAAAGAATTGAGTGGGAGGATGGTGGAGACTTGATAAGGTTATTGAACCATCGCTTCAACTAGTGTGTAGCAGGGGACAGGAAGTTGTTCATGTGGCACCTACACCAATTGAAGTGGAAGCTTATGATAGTGATCATGAAACTTCGGATCAAGTCACTACCAAACCTCGTAGGACGACGAGGATGCGCACTACTTCAGAGTAATGCGTGATCCTGTCTTGGAAGTCATGTTGCTAGACAACAATGAACCTACGAGCTATGGAGAAGCGATGGTGGGCCCATATTCCGACGAATGGCTCGAGGCCATGAAATCCGAGATAGAATCCATGTATCAGAACAAAGCATGGACTTTGGTGAACTTGCCCGATGATCGGCAAGCCATTGAGATAAATGGATCTTTAAGAAGAAGACGGACATGGACGGTAATGTTACCGTCTATGAAGCTCGACTTGTGGCAAAGAGTATTTTCACAAGTTCAAGGAGTTGACTACGATGAGTTTTTCTCATCCGTAGCGATGCTTAGGTCCGTCGGAATCATGTTAGCATTAGCTACATTTATGAAATCTGGCAGATGGATGTCAAAACAAGTTTCCTTACCAGTTTTTCGTGAGGAATGGGTTATGTGATACAATCAGAAAGGTTTTGTCGATCCTAAGGATGCTAAAAGGTATGCTAGCTCCAGCGATCCTTCCATGGATTAGAGCAAGCATCTCGGAGTCAGAATATACGCTTTGATGGGGTGATCAAAGTTTTTGGGTTTATACAAAGTTTGTTAGAAACTTGTATTTACAATAAAGTGAGTGGGAGCGCTACAACATTTCTGATAAGTATATGTGAATGACATATTGTTGATCCGAAATGATGTAAAATTTCTGGAAAGCATAAAGGGTTGTTTGAAAGGAGTTTTTCAAAGGAAGACCTGGATAAAGCTGCTTACATATTGGGCATCAAGATCCATAGAGATAGATCAAGACGCCTGATGATACTTTCAAAAGACAGCACACCTTGACATGATTTTGAAAGAGTTCAAAATATATCAGCAAAGAAGGAGTTCTTGGCTGTGTTACAAGGTGTGAGTATTGAGTGAGACTCAAGACCTGACCACAGCGGAAGATAGAGAAAGGACGAAGGTCGTCCCCTATGCTTTAGACGTAGGCTCTATAGTATGCTATGATGTGTACCGCACATGTAGTGTGCCTTGCCATGAGTTGGTCAAGAGGGTACAATGGTGATCCGGGAAACGATCTCATGACAGCGGTCGAACTTATCCTTAGTACCTAGTGGATTAAGGAATTTTCTCGATTATGGAGGTGTAAAGGAGTTCGTCGTAAAGGGTTACGTCGATGCGAACTTTGACACTAATCCGGATGACTCTGAGTAGTAAACCGGATTCGTATAGTAGAGCAATTATTTGAAATGGCTCCAAATAGCGCGTGGTAGCATCCACAAGATGACATAGATATTCGTAAAGCACACGGTTCTGAAAGGTTCAGACCCGTTGACTAATAACCTCTCTCACAAGCATAACATGACCAAACCAGAACACATTGAGTGATAATCACATAGTGATGTGAACTAGATTGTTGACTCTAGTAAACTCTTTAGATGTTGGTCACATGGTGATGTGACCAGTGAGTGTTAATCACATGGTGATGTGAACTAGATTATTGACTCTAGTGCAAGTGGGAGACTGTTGGAAATATGCCCTAGAGGCAATAATAAATGGTTATTATTATATTTCTTTGTTCATGGTAATTGTCTATTATTCATGCTATAATTGTATTGTCCGGAAATCGTAATACATGTGTGAATACATAGACCACAACCTGTCCCTAGTAAGCCTCTAGTTGACTAGCTCGTTGATCAACAGATAGTCATGGTTTCCTGACTATGGACATTGGATGTCATTGATAACGGGATCACATCATTAGGAGAATGATGTGATGGACAAGACCCAATCCTAAGCATAGCATAAAAGATCGTGTAGTTTCGTTTGCTAGAGCTTTTCCAATGTCAAGTATCTTTTCCTTAGACCATGAGATCGTGCAACTCCCGGATACCGTAGGAGTTCTTTGGGTGTGCCAAACGTCACAACGTAACTGGGTGACTATAAAGGTGCATTACGGGTATCTCCGAAAGTGTCTGTTGGGTTGGCACGGATCGAGACTGGGATTTGTCACTCCATGTGACGGAGAGGTATCTCTGGGCCCACTCGGTAATGCATCATCATAATGAGCTCAATGTGACTAAGGCGTTAGTCACGGGATCATGCATTGCGGTACGAGTAAAGAGACTTGCCGGTAACGAGATTGAACAAGGTATTGGGATACCGACGATCGAATCTCGGGCAAGTAACATACCGTTTGACAAAGGGAATTGCATACGGGATTGACTGAATCCTCAACATCGTGGTTCATCCGATGAGATCATCGTGGAGCATGTGGGAGCCAACATGGGTATCCAGATCCCGCTGTTGGTTATTGACCGGAGAGGCGTCTCGGTCATGTCTGCATGTCTCCCGAACCCGTAGGGTCTACACACTTAAGGTCCGGTGACGCTAGGGTTGTAGAGATATATGTATGCGGAAACCCGAAAGTTGTTCGGAGTCCCGGATGAGATCCCGGACGTCACGAGAGGTTCCGGAATGGTCCGGAGTTGAAGAATTATATATAGGAAGTCAAGTTTCGGCCACCGGGAAAGTTTCGGGGTTACCGGTATTGTACCGGGACCACCGGAAGGGTCCCGAGGGTCCACCGGGTGGGGCCACCTGTCCCGGAGGGCCCCGTGGGCTGAAAGTGGAAGGGAACCAGCGCTTAGTGGGCTGGGGCGCCCCCCTTGGGCCTCCCCCCATGCACCTAGGGTTGGGAACCCTAGGGGGGGACTTCCCCCTTGCATTGGGGGGCAAGGCACCCCTTTCCACCCCTTGGCCGCCACCCCCCCAACCCTAGATGGGTTTTGGCCGGCCCCCCCTCCCAAGGGGGCCTATATAAAGGGGGGGAGGGAGGGCAGAAAGAACACAGCCTTGGGCGCCTCCCTCCTCCCCTGCAACACCTCTCTCTCTCTCGCAGAAGCTCGGCGAAGCCCTGCCGGAGACCCGCTACATCCACCACCACGCCGTCGTGCTGTTGGATCTCCATCAACCTCTCCTTCCCCCTTGCTGGATCAAGAAGGAGGAGACGTCGCTGCACCGTACGTTTGTTGAACACGGAGGTGCCGTCCGTTCGGCACTCGGTCATCGGTGATTTGGATCACGACGAGTACGACTCCGTCATCCACATTCATTGGAACGCTTCCGCTCGCGATCTACAAGGGTATGTAGATGCACTCCTTTCCCCTCGTTGCTAGTAGACTCCATAGATGCATCTTGGTGAGCGTAGGAAAATTTTAAATTATGCTACGATTCCCAACACCCTCAAGTTCTATCGACCACCGATACAACTCTACGCACGCTTGACGTTCGCTTTACCTAGAACAAGTATGAAACTAGAAGTACTTTGTAGGTGTTGTTGGATAGGTTTGCAAGAAAATAAAGAGCGCGTAAATAAAAATGTAGGGGCTGTTTAGATGAAGACACAACTAAATTAGTTTTAGTAGAGAGATTTTTGTTACGAGAAAGTTATTTGTCCCTAGGCAATCGATAACTAGACCGGTAATCACTATTGCAATTTTATTTGAGGGAGAGGCATAAGCTAACATACTTTCTCTACTTGGATCATATGCACTTATGATTGGAACTCTAGCAAGCGTCCGCAACTACTAAAGATCATTAAGGTAAAACCCAACCATAGCATTAAAGCATCAAGTCCTCTTTATCCCATACGAAACAACCTACTTACTCGGGTCTGTGCTTCTGTCACTCACGCCACCCACCATAAGCAAATCATGAACATATTGCAAACCCTACGACGGGAATCCCTCACGCTTGCGCGACACGGAGAGCACCATAGGATAGCACCAATAGTAAAACATGCAACTCAAACCAATCTTGATCATCAAATAACCCATAGGACAAAACGGATCTACTCAAACATCATAGGATAGCCATACATCATTGGGAAATAACATATAGCGTTGAGCACCATGTTTAAGTAGAGATTACAACAGGTAAGATAGAGGTTACACGCTGCATAGAGGGGGGAAGAGTTGGTGATGATGGCGGTGAAGTTGTTGGTGAAGATTGCGGTGATGATGATGGCCACGGCGGCGTTCCAGCGCCACCGGAAGAGAAGGGAGAGGGGGCCCCTTCGTCTTCTTCTTCCTTGACCTCCTCCCTAGATGGGAGAAGGGTTTACCCTCTGGTCCTTGGCCTCCATGGCGTGGGAGGGGCGAGAGCCCCTCCGAGATTGGATCTGTCTCTCTCTGTTTCTGCCTTCTGTTCTGCTGCCCTTTCACCGTTTCTTTTATATCCGGAGATCCGTAACTCCGATTGGGTTGAATCTTTCGCCGAGATCTTTCTCATAAAATTAGCTTTCTTGCGGCAAAAGAAGAGCGTTAACCGCCTTATGGGGTGCCCACGAGGGTCCAGGGCACGCCCCCCTGCCTCGTGGCCCCCTCGGGCACCGTCTCGCTTTGATTTTACTTCCCAAAAATCATAAATATTCCAAAATAATTCTTCGTCCGTTTTTATCCCATTTGGACTCCGTTTGATATGGGGTTTCTGCGAAACATAAAACATGCAACAAACAGGAACTAGCACTGGGCACTGGATCAATATGTTAGTCCCAAAAATAGTATAAAAAGTTGCCAAAAGTATATGAAAGTTGTAGAATATTGGCATGGAACAATCAAAAATTATAGATACGATGGAGACGTATCAGCATCCCCAAGCTTAATTCCTGCTCGTCCTCGAGTAGGTAAATGGTAAAAAAGATAATTTTTGATGTGGAATGCTACCTAGCATAATCTTGATCATGTATCTAATCATGGCATGAATATTAAGATACGAGTGATTCAAAGCAATAGTCTATCTTTTGACATAAAAACAACAATACTTCAAGCCTACTAATAAAGCAATCATGTCTTTTAAAAATAACATGGCCAAAGAAAGTTATCCCTAAGAAATCATATAGTCTGGCTATGCTCCATCTTCACCACACAAAATATTCAAATCGTGCACAACCCCGATGACAAGCCGAGCAATTGGTTCATACTTTTTAACGCGCTTCAGCTTTTTCAACCCTCACGCAATACATGAGCGCAAGCCATGGATATAGTATTATAGGTGGAATAGAATATGATGATGGGGGTTATGTGGAGAAGACAAAAAGGGAGAAAGTCTCACATCGACGCGGCTAATTCAACTGGCTATGGAGATGCCCATCAATTGATGTCAATGTGAGGAGTAGGGATTGCCATGCAACGGATGCACTAGAGCTATAAATATATGAAATCTCAAACTGAAACTAAGTGGGTGTGCATCCAACTTGCTTGCTTATGAAGACCTAAGGCATTTGAGGAAGCCCATCGTTGGAATATACAAGCCAAGTTCTATAATGAAAATTCCCACTAGTATATGAAAGTGATAACTCAAGAGACTCTCTATATGAAGAACATGGTGCTACTTTGAAGCACAAGTGTAGTAAAAGGATAGTAACATTGCCCCTTCTCTCTTTTTCTCTCATTTTTTGTTTTTTTTTTCTTTTTTTTCTTTTTTTTTGGCCTTCTCTTTTTTCTGGCCTTTCTCTTTTTTATTTTTTTTTATTTTTTTCGTCTGGAGTCTCATCCCGACTTGTGGGGGAATCATAGTCTCCATCATCCTTTCCTCACTGGGGCAATGCTCTAATAATGATGATCATCACACTTTTATTTACTTACAACTCAATATTACAACTCGATATCTAGAACAAAGATATGACTCTATATGAATGCCTCTGGCGGTGTACCGGGATGTGCAATGATCTAGCGTAGCAATGACATAAAAAAACGGACAAGCCATGAAAACATCATGCTAGCTATCTTACGATCATGCAAAGCAATATGACAATAAATGCCCAAGTCATGTATATGATGATGATGGAAGTTGCATGGCAATATATCTCGGAATGGCTATGGAAATGCCATGATAGGTAGGTATGGTGGCTGTTTTGAGGAAGATATAAGGAGGTTTATGTGTGACAGAGCGTATCGTATCACGGGGTTTGGATGCACCGGCGAAGTTTGCACTAACTCTCGAGGTGAGAAAGGGCAATGCACGGTACCGAAGAGGCTAGCAATGATGGAAGGGTGAGAGTGCGTATAATCCATGGGCTCACATTAGTCATAAAGAACTCATATACTTATTGCAAAAGTTTATTAGCCCTCGAAGCAAAGTACTACTACGCATGCCCCTAGGGGGATAGATTGGTAGGAAAAGACCATCGCTCGTCCCCGACCGCCACTCATAAGGAAGACAATCAATAAATAAATCATGCTCCGACTTTGTTACATAACGGTTCACCATACGTGCATGCTACGGGAATCACAAACTTCAACACAAGTACTTCTAATAATCCACAACTACCCACTAGCATGACTCTAATATCACCATCTTTATATCGCAAAACTATTGCAAGGAATCAAACATATCATATTCAGTGATCTACAAGTTTTATGTAGGATTTTATGACTAACCATGTGAATGACCAGTTCCTGTCATCTCTCTAAATAGATATAAGTGAAGCAAGAGAGTTTAATTCTTTCTACAAAAGATATGCCCACGCTCTAACAAATATAGGTGAAGAAAAAGAGCATTCTACAAATGGCGATTGTCTAAGTGAAGAGAAACAGGCAATCCAAACTTCAAATGATATAAGTGAAGCACATGAAGCATTCTATAAAGCCATACTCAAAAGATATAAGTGAAGTGCAAAGAGCATTCTATAAATCAACCAAGGACCATGTCATACCAGCATGGTGCATAAAATAAAAATGAAAACTAAATGCAAAAGATGCTCTAAGATTTGCACATATCGCATGAACGAAACGAATCCGAAAACATACCGACACTTGTTGAAGAAAGAGGGGATGCCTTCCGGGGCATCCCCAAGCTTAGACGCTTGAGTCTCCTTGAATATTTACTTGGGGTGCCTCGGGCATCCCCAAGCTTGAGCTCTTGCCTCTCTTCCTTCTTCTCACATCGAGACCTTCTCGATCATCGAACACTTCATCCACACAAAACTTCAACAGAAAACTCGGTAAGATCCGTTAGTATAATAAAGCAAATCACTACTCTAAGTACTGTTGCAAACCAATTCATATTTCGTTTTTGCATTGTTTCTACTGTAATATAACTTTTTCATGGCTTAATCCACTGATATAAATCGATAGTTTCCTCAAAACAAGCAAACTATGCATCAAAAACAGAATCTGTCTAAAACAGAACAGTCTGTAATAATCTGTACATTCACAATACTTCTGATACTTGAAAAATTCTGCAAAAATTAGGAAAAATAAAAACATTGTATAGAAAGACAGTGCAAAAATTTTCAGAACCATTCGACGTTCCAGTAAAAAATGAAAAATCGTGCACTACAGCCAAAGTTTCTGTCCTGCACCGTACAAACCAACAAGCATTGTAAACATCCTAAAGGCAAACCTTAGCACATTATTTTTATAATACAATGGAATTGTACAAGGGGATAATTATTTTTGTTGAAAAATTTCTGTAATCAAGATTCACAAAGTTTCCGTGAGCATGAACAAAGTTCAAGGCTAGCTCCCACTTCAACAATGCTTGTCTCTCTCACTTTCACTTTCCTTTTTGATAAAGTTTTGGGTTCCCCTCTTTATTTTTGTTGTTTTAAACTATATGAAAGCACTCAACAGAAATAAATGACTCTCTAAAACTTCCGGGTTGTCTCCCTGGCAGCGCTTTCTTTAAAGCCATTAAGCTAGGCATATAGTGCTCAAGTAGTGAATCCACCCGGATCCCAAGGTATATCAAAGCAAATTTTAATTAGCAATGATTTGGCATTTAATAGTGAGCACAAGGTAACATATATCATGTAATGACGAAGTCTAACTCTCTTCCTATGCATCGGCATGTCATTAAAGAACAATTCATGCACACATAGTAAAGGCCAATGCATAGTATAAATAGTTTCTTGCAATTTTATCATGTTGGAAACATAGAGAGGCGGAGATGTAGTTCCTCTCTCATAATAATTGCAAGTAGGAGCAGAAAGCACATGCATATTATATTCATCAAAATCATCATGTGTAGTAGTAAAAGGCAATCCATCAATATAATCCTTAATAAGCACAAACTTCTCCGATATAGTGTAGTTTGGAGGACTATCATGTGTGGGTGCAATAGCAACAATTTCATGTTTAACGTAAGGAACTATAGCAAGTTCATCTCCATAAGCATAATTCATATTGGCATCTTGGCCACAAGAATAGCAAGCATCATCAAAAAGGGATATTTCAAAAGAATCAACGGGATCATAGCAATTATCATAGCATTCATCCTTCGGTAAGCATGAAGGGAAATTAAACAATGTATGAGTTGAAGAGTTACTCTCATTAGAAGGTGGGCACGGGTGATCAATCCGCTCTTCCTCCTTTTGTTCTTCGCTCTCCTCCTCATCTTTTTCATCCAATGAGCTCACAGTGTTGGGGAACGTAGCAGAAATTCAAAATTTTCTACGCATCACCAAGATCAATCTATGGAGTTTACTTGCAACGAGAGGGAAGGAGTGCGTCTACATACCCTGGTAGATCGCGAGCGGAAGCGTTGCAAGAACGCGGATGAGGGAGTCGTACTCGTAGCGATTCAGATCGCGGTTGATTCCGATCTAAGCGCCGAACCACGGCGCCTCCGCGTTCAACACACGTGCAGCCCGGTGACGTCTCCCACGCCTTGATCCAGCAAGGTGAGAGGGAGAGGTTGGGGAAGACTCCATCCAGCAGCAGCACGACGGCGTGGTGGTGGTGGAGGAGCGTGGCAATCCCGCAGGGCTTTGCCAAGCACCGCGGGAGAGGAGGAGGAGGGAGAGGGGAAGGGCTGCGCCGAAAGAGAGACGTTCTCGTGTGTCTTGGGCAGCCCAAACCTCAACTATATATAGGGGGGAGGGGGCCCCCCTCTAGGGTTCCCACCCCAAGAGGAGGCGGCCAGCCCTAGATCCCATCAAGGGGGGGCGGCCAAGGGGAGGAGAGGGGGCGCGCCCCACTAGATGGGCCCTAAGGCCCATCTGGACCTAGGGTTTGCCCCCTCCCACTCTCCCATGCGCCTTGGGCCTTGGTGGGGGGGCGCACCAGCCCACTTGGGGCTGGTCCCCTCCCACACTTGGCCCACGCAGCCTTCTGGGGCTGGTGGCCCCACTTGGTGGACCCCCGGGACCCTCCCGGTGGTCCCGGTACATTACCGATATCACCCGAAACTTTTTCCGGTGACCAAAACAGGACTTCCCATATATAAATCTTTACCTCCGGACCATTCCGGAACTCCTCGTGACGTCCGGGATCTCATCCGGGACTCCAAACAACATTCGGTAACCACATACAAACTTTCCCTATAACCCTAGCGTCATCGAACCTTAAGCGTGTAGACCCTACGGGTTAGGGAACCATGCAGACATGACCGAGACGTTCTCCGGTCAATAACCAACAGCGGGATCTGGATACCCATGTTGGCTCCCACATGTTCCACGATGATCTCATCGGATGAACCACGATGTCGGGGATTCAATCAATCCCGTATGCAATTCCCTTTGTCTATCGATATGTTACTTGCCCGAGATTCTATCGTCGGTATCCTATACCTTGTTCAATCTCGTTACCGGCAAGTCTCTTTACTCGTTCCGTAACTCACATCATCCTGTGATCAACTCCTTGGTCACATTGTGCACATTATGATGATGTCCTACCGAGTGGGCCCAGAGATACCTCTCCGTTTACACGGAGTGACAAATCTCAGTCTCGATTCGTGCCAACCCAACAGACACTTTCGGAGATACCTGTAGTGCACCTTTATAGCCACCCAGTTACGTTGTGACGTTAGGTACACCCAAAGCATTCCTACGGTGTCCGGGAGTTGCACAATCTCATGGTCTAAGGAACTGATACTTGACATTAGAAAAGCTCTGAGCAAACGAACTACACGATCTTGTGCTAGGCTTAGGATTGGGTCTCGTCCATCACATCATTCTCCTAATGATGTGATCCCGTTATCAACGACATCCAATGTCCATGGTCAGGAAACCGTAACCATCTATTGATCAACGAGCTAGTCAACTAGAGGCTTACTAGGGACATGGTGTTGTCTATCTATCCACACATGTATCTGAGTTTCCTATCAATACAATTCTAGCATGGATAATAAACGATTATCATGAACCAGGAAATATAATAATAACCAATTTATTATTGCCTCTAGGGCATATTTCCAACAGTCTCCCACTTGCACTAGAGTCAATAATCTAGTTCACATCGCCATGTGATTAACACTCATAGGTCACATCACCATGTGACCAACATCCAAAGAGTTTACTAGAGTCAACAATCTAGTTCACATCACTATGTGATTAACACTCAATGAGTTCTGGTTTGATCATGTTATGCTTGTGAGAGAGGTTATTAGTCAACGGGTCTGAACCTTTCAGATCCATGTGTGCTTTACGAATATCTATGTCATCTTGTGGATGCTACCACGCGCTATTTGGAGCCATTTCAAATAACTGCTCTACTATACGAATCCGGTTTACTACTCAGAGTCATCCGGATTAGTGTCAAAGTTCGCATCGACGTAACCCTTTACGACGAACTCCTTTTCACCTCCATAATCGAGAAAATTCCTTAGTCCACTAGATACTAAGGATAAGTTCGACCGCTGTCATGTGATCCATTCCCGGATCACTATTGTACCCCTTGACCAACTCATGGCAAGGCACACTTCATGTGCGGTACACAGCATAGCATATTGTAGAGCCTACATCTAAAGCATAGGGGACGACCTTCGTCCTTTCTCTCTCTTCTGCTGTGGTCAGGTCTTGAGTCTTACTCAATACTCACACCTTGTAACACAGCCAAGAACTCCTTCTTTGCTGATCTATTTTGAACTCTTTCAAAATCATGTCAAGGTGTGCGTTCTTTGAAAGTATCATCAGGCGTCTTGATCTATCTCTATAGATCTTGATGCCCAATATGTAAGCAGCTTTATCCAGGTCTTCCTTTGAAAAACTCCTTTCAAACAACCCTTTATGCTTTCCAGAAATTTTACATCATTTCGGATCAACAATATGTCATTCACATATACTTATCAGAAATGTTGTAGCGATCCCACTCACTTTATTGTAAATACAAGTTTCTAACAAACTTTGTATAAACCCAAAAACTTTGATCGCTCCATCAAAGCTTATATTCTGACTCCGAGATGCTTGCTCTAGTCCATGGATGGATCGCTGGAGCTAGCATACCTTTTAGCATCCTTAGGATCGACAAAACCTTTCTGATTGTATCACATACAACCTTTCCTTACGAAAACTGGTAAGGAAACTTGTTTTGACATCCATCTGCCAGATTTCATAAATGCAGCTAATGCTAACATGATTCCGACGGACTTCAGCATCGCTACGGATGAGAAAATCTCATCGTAGTCAACTCCTTGAACTTGTGAAAATACTCTTTGCCACAAGTCGAGATTCATAGACGGTAACCTTACCTTCCACGTTCGTCTTCTTCTTAAAGATCCATTTATCTTGGATTTCATGGCTTCTAACCATTTGTCGGAATATGGGCCTACCATCGCTTCTCCATAGCTCATAGGTTCATCGTTGTCCAACAACATGACTTCCAAGACAGGATCACGTACTACTCTGAAGTATTACGCATCCTCGTCGTCCTACGAGGTTTGGTAGTGACTTGATCCGAAGTTTCATGATCACTATCATAAGCTTCCACTTCAATTGGTGTAGGTGCCACAGGAACAACTTCCTGTGCCCTGCTACACACTAGTTGAAGTGACGGTTCAATAACCTTATCAAGTCTCCACCATCCTCCCACTCAATTCTTTCGAGAGAAACTTTTCCTCGAGAAAGGACTCGTTTCTAGAAGCAATTACTTTTGCTTCCAGATCTGAAATAGGAGGTATACCCAACCGTTTTGGGTATTCTTATGAAGATGTATTTATCCGCTTTGGGTTCGAGCTTATCAGCCTGAAACTTTTTCACATAAGCTTCGCAGCCCCAAACTTTTAAGAAACGACAACTTAGGTTTCTTTAAACGGTGTCGTCTCAACGGAATTGCGTGGTGCCCTTTTTAAAGTGAATGCGGTCTTCTCTAATGCCTAACCCATAAACGATAGTGGTAATTCGATAAGAGACATCATGGTATGCACCATATCCAATAGGGTGCAGTTATGATGTTCGGACACACCATCACACTATGGTGTTCCAGGCGGTATTACTTGTGAAACACTTTCCACAATGTCTTAATTGTGTGCCAAACTCGTAACTTGGATACTCATCTCTATGATCATATCACAGACATTTTATCCTCTTGTCACGACGATCTTCAACTTCACTCTGAAATTACTTGAACCTTTCAATAATTCAGACTTGTGTTTCATCAAGTAAATACACTCAGCATCTACTCAAATAATCTATGAAGTAAGAACATAACGATATCCACTGCATGCCTCAGCACTCATTGGACTGCATACATCAAAATGTGTTACTTCCAATAAGTTGCTCTCTTGTTCCATCTTACTGAAAACGAGGCCTTTCAGTCATCTTGCCCATGTGGTATGATTTGCATGTCTCAAGTGATTCAAAATCAAGTGAGTCCAAACGATCCATCTGCATGGAGTTTCTTCATGCATATATACCAATAGACATGGTTCGCATGTCTCATTCTTTTCAAAAACAAGTGAGAACAAGGATCCATCTACATGGAGCTTCTTCATGCGTTCTGTACCAATATGACTCAAGTGGCAGTGCCACAAGTATGTGGTACTATCATTACCATCTTATATCTTTTGGCATGAACATGTGTATCACTACGATCGAGATTCATTTTAGGTGCAAGACCATTGAAGGTATTATTCAAATAAACAAAGTAACCATTATTCTCCTTAAATGAATAACCGTATTGCGATAAACATAATCCAATCATGCTCAACGCAAACACCAAATCTCGATAGTAGAGGGAGCATGCAATGCTTGATCACATCAACCTTGGAAACACTTCCAACACACATCGTCATCTCACCTTTAGCCAGTCTCCATTTATTCCGCAGCTTTTATTTCGAGTTACTAACACTTAGCAACCGAACCGGTATCCAATACCCTGGTGCTGCTAGGAGTACTAGTAAAGTACACATTCATATAATGTATATCCAATATACTTCTGTCGATCTTGCCTGCCTTCTCATCTACCAAGTACCTAGGGTAGTCCTGCTTCAGTGACCGTTCCCCTCATTACAGAAGCACTTAGTCTCGGGTTTGGGTTCAACCTTGGGATTCTTCACTAGAGCAGCAAATGACTTGCTGTTTCATGAAGTATCCCTTTTGCCCTTGCCCTTCTTAAACTAGTGGTTTTACTAACCATCAACAATTGATGCTCCTTCTTGATTTCTACTCTCGCGGTGTCAAACATCGCGAACAGCTCAAGGATCATCATAACTATCCCTGATTTGTTATAGTTCATCACGAAGCTCTACTAGCTTGGTGGCAGTGACTATGGAGAACTATCACTATTTCATCTGGGAGATTAACTCCCACTCGATTCAAGCGATTGTGGTACTCAGACAATCTGAGCACACGCTCAACGATTGAGCTTTTCTCCCTTAGTTTGCAGGCTTAAGAAACTTGTCAGAGGTCTCATACCTCTTGACGTGGGCACTAGTCTGAAATCCCAATTTCAATCTTCGGAACATCTCATATGTTCTGCGACGTTTCAAAAACGTCTTTGGTGCCACAATTCTAAACCGTTAGCATTACGCACTGAACTATCACGTAGTCATCAAAACGTGTATGTCAGATGTTTCGCAACATCTACAGACGACGCTAAGGTTCAGCACACCGGTCGGTGCATTAAGGACATATGCCTTCTGTGCAGCAATGAGGACAATCCTCAGTTTACGGACCCAGTCCGCATAATTGCTACTATCAACTTTCAACTAAATTTTCTCTAGGAACATATCTTAAACAGTAGAACTAAAGCGCAAGATATGACATAATTTGCAAAGACTTTTTGACTATGTTCATGATAATGAAGTTCATCTGATTATTGAACTCCCACTCAGATAGACATCCCTCTAGTCATCTAAGTGATACATGACCCGAGTCAAACTAGGCCGTGTCCGATCATCACGTGAGACGGACTAGTCATCATCGGTGAACATCTCCATGTTGATCATATCTACTATGCGACTCATGTTCGACCTTTCGGTCTCTTGTGTTCCGAGGCCATGTCTGTACATGCTAGGCTCGTCAAGTCAACCTAAGTGTTTCGCATGTGTTCCGAGGCCATGTCTGTACATGCTAGGCTCGTCAACACCCGTTGTATTCGAACGTTAGAATCTATCACACCCGATCATCACGTGGTGCTTCGAAACAACGAACCTTGGCAACGGTGCACAGTTAGGGGGGACACGTCTCTTGAAATTTTAGTGAGGGATCATCTTACTTACTACCGTTGTTCTAAGCAAATAAGATGCATAACATGATAAACATCACATGCAATCAAATAGTGACATGATATGGCCAATATCATTTTGCTCCTTTGATCTCCATCTTTGGGGCACCATGATCATCTTTGTCACCGGCATGACACCATGATCTCCATCATCATGATCTCCATCATTGTGTCTTCATGAAGTTGCCACGCCGACGATTACTTCTACTTCTATGGCTAACGCGCTTAGCAATAAAGTAAAGTAATTTACATGGCGTTATTCAATGACACGCAGGTCATACAAAAAATAAAGACAACTCCTATGGCTCCTGCCGGTTGTCATACTCATCGACATGCAAGTCGTGATCCCTATTACAAGAATATGATCAATCTCATACATCACATATA
This sequence comes from Triticum aestivum, assembly GCF_018294505.1. Lineage (NCBI taxonomy): Eukaryota > Viridiplantae > Streptophyta > Magnoliopsida > Poales > Poaceae > Triticum > Triticum aestivum. Next base: position 16,916,371 of record NC_057805.1, read on the forward strand.
TCATTCATCATATCTTCTGGCCATATCACATCACATAGCACATGCTGCAAAAACAAGTTAGACGTCCTCTAATTGTTGTTGCAAGTTTTTACGTGGCTTGTATAGGTTTCTAGCAAGAACGTTTCTTACCTACGTAAAACCACAACATGATATGCTAATTTCTATTTACCCTTCATAAGGACCCTTTTCATCGAATCCGTTCCGACTAAAGTGGGAGAGACAGACACCCGCTAGCCACCTTATGCAACTAGTGCATGTCAGTCGGTGGAACCTGTCTCACGTAAGTGTACGTGTAAGGTCGGTCCGGGCCGCTTCATCCCACAATGCCGCCGAAACAAGATAAGACTAGTAGCGGCAAGAAGAATTGGCAAAATCGACGCCCACAACTACTTTGTGTTATATTCGTGCATAGAAACTACGCATAGACCTAGCTCATGATGCCACTGTTGGGGAACGTAGCAGAAATTCAAAATTTTCTACGCATCACCAAGATCAATCTATGGAGTTTACTTGCAACGAGAGGGAAGGAGTGCGTCTACATACCCTGGTAGATCGCGAGCGGAAGCGTTGCAAGAACGCGGATGAGGGAGTCGTACTCGTAGCGATTTAGATCGCGGTTGATTCCGATCTAAGCGCCGAACCACGGCGCCTCCGCGTTCAACACACGTGCAGCCCGGTGACGTCTCCCACGCCTTGATCCAGCAAGGTGAGAGGGAGAGGTTGGGGAAGACTCCATCCAGCAGCAGCACGACGGCGTGGTGGTGGTGGAGGAGCGTGGCAATCCCGCAGGGCTTTGCCAAGCACCGCGGGAGAGGAGGAGGAGGGAGAGGGGAAGGGCTGCGCCGAAAGAGAGACGTTCTCGTGTGTCTTGGGCAGCCCAAACCTCAACTATATATAGGGGGAGGGTGCTGAGCCCCCCTCTAGGGTTCCCACCCAAAGAGGAGGCGGCCAGCCCTATATCCCATCAAGGGGGGGCGGCCAAGGGGAGGAGAGGGGGCGCGCCCCACTAGATGGGCCCTAAGGCCCATCTGGACCTAGGGTTTGCCCCCTCCCACTCTCCCACGCGCCTTGGGCCTTGGTGGGGGGGCGCACCAGCCCACTTGGGGCTGGTCCCCTCCCACACTTGGCCCACGCAGCCTTCTGGGGCTGGTGGCCCCACTTGGTGGACCCCCGGGACCCTCCCGGTGGTCCCGGTACATTACCGATATCACCTGAAACTTTTCCGGTGACCAAAACAGGACTTCCCATATATAAATCTTTACCTCCGGACCATTCCGGAACTCCTCGTGATGTCCGGGATCTCATCCAGGACTCCGAACAACATTCGGTAACCACGTACAAACTTTCCCTATAACCCTAGCGTCATCGAACCTTAAGCGTGTAGACCCTACGGGTTCGGGAACCATGCAGACATGACCGAGACGTTCTCCGGTCAATAACCAACAGCGGGATCTGGATACCCATGTTGGCTCCCACATGTTCCACGATGATCTCATCGGATGAACCACGATGTCGGGGATTCAATCAATCCCGTATGCAATTCCCTTTGTCTATCGATATGTTACTTGCCCGAGATTCTATCGTCGGTATCCTATACCTTGTTCAATCTCGTTACCGGCAAGTCTCTTTACTCGTTCCGTAACTCACATCATCCTGTGATCAACTCCTTGGTCACATTGTGCACATTATGATGATGTCCTACCGAGTGGGCTCAGAGATACCTCTCCGTTTACACGGAGTGACAAATCTCAGTCTCGATTCGTGCCAACCCAACAGACACTTTCGGAGATACCTGTAGTGCACCTTTATAGACACCCAGTTACGTTGTGATGTTTGGTACACCCAAAGCATTCCTACGGTGTCCGGGAGTTGCACAATCTCATGGTCTAAGGAACTGATACTTGACATTAGAAAAGCTCTGAGCAAACGAACTACACGATCTTGTGCTAGGCTTAGGATTGGGTCTCGTCCATCACATCATTCTCCTAATGATGTGATCCCGTTATCAACGACATCCAATGTCCATGGTCAGGAAACCGTAACCATCTATTGATCAACGAGCTAGTCAACTAGAGGCTTACTAGGGACATGGTGTTGTCTATCTATCCACACATGTATCTGAGTTTCCTATCAATACAATTCTAGCATGGATAATAAACGATTATCATGAACAAGGAAATATAATAATAACCAATTTATTATTGCCTCTAGGGCATAGTTCCAACACACAGTTTCATCAATTTCTTCTTCCATAGATTCCTGCAAAATATTAGTCTCTTCTGGGACAGCGGAGACTTTCTCAATAAGTGCATTAATATCGGAATTGTATTCATAATTCTCATAGCAATATTTGAGGATAGCTAAATTTTCAGGTCTATAAACAGCATCATCAAAAGCTTCAAACTCTTTAAACATAGATTCAATTTCATAATCACCCATAAAAGCAACAAATTCTTCTATTTGTTCCACATCATAGTAATCATATATACCATTAGCATAAGAAGCTAAGGTTTTATTATCATTAAATTTGCATGAAAAGGGAAGTTGTGGAGCCTTCATCCTAGAGCAACAAGTATAATCATAACTCAAGCATACTTGCCGAGCATACCACTTCAATATATGAATTTGATCCCATAATAGTTTCCCTTTTTGTGTCAAGCGATAATCCCTAAAGTATTCACGTTGATCCAACGTCACTCCCATTACATAATATCTGTCACATAACAAGCATCGAGGGTTTTAGGAGGTTCCCCATCTCCATGAGCAGCAAGCACACCTAATTTTGTTTGTATTTCGTGTTCCATATCCATAACTAAAGATAGAGAACAACTAAGAACAGCAAATAAAAAATACTTGGTGATAAAGCAAACAAGCACAGACGAGAATATTCACCCCACGCTATTGCTCCCCGGCAACGGCGCCAGAAAAAGGTCTTGATAACCCACAAGTATAGGGGATCAATTGTAGCCTCTTTCGATAAGTAAGAGTGTCGAACCCAACGAGGAGCTAAAGGTAGAACAAATATTCCCTGTAGCCTCTTTCGATAAGTAAGAGTGTCGAACCCAACGAGGAGCTAAAGGTAGAACAAATATTCCCTCAAGTTCTATCGACCACCGATACAACTCTACGCACGCTTGACGTTCGCTTTACCTAGAACAAGTATGAAACTAGAAGTACTTTGTAGGTGTTGTTGGATAGGTTTGCAAGAAAATAAAGAGCGCGTAAATAAAAAGTAGGGGCTGTTTAGATGAAGACACAACTAAATTAGTTTTAGTAGAGAGCTTTTTGTTACGAGAAAGTTATTTGTCCCTAGGCAATCGATAACTAGACCGGTAATCACTATTGCAATTTTATTTGAGGGAGAGGCATAAGCTAACATACTTTCTCTACTTGGATCATATGCACTTATGATTGGAACTCTAGCAAGCGTCCGCAACTACTAAAGATCATTAAGGTAAAACCCAACCATAGCATTAAAGCATCAAGTCCTCTTTATCCCATACGCAAACAACCTACTTACTCAGGTCTGTGCTTCTGTCACTCACGCCACCCACCATAAGCAAATCATGAACATATTGCAAACCCTACAGCGGGAATCCCTCACGCTTGCGCGACACGGAGAGCACCATAGGATAGCACCAATAATAAAACATGCAACTCAAACCAATCTTGATCATCAAATAACCCGTAGGACAAAACGGATCTACTCAAACATCATAGGATAGCCATACATCATTGGGAAATAATATATAGCATTGAGCACCATGTTTAAGTAGAGATTACAGCGGGTAAGAGAGAGGTTACACTGCTGCATAGAGGGGGGAAGAGTTGGTGATGATGGCGGTGAAGTTGTTGGTGAAGATTGCGGTGATGATGATGGCCACGGCGGCGTTCCGGCGCCACCGGAAGAGAAGGGGAGAGGGGGCCCCTTCGTCTTCTTCTTCCTTGACCTCCTCCCTAGATGGGAGAAGGGTTTACCCTCTGGTCCTTGGCCTCCATGGCGTGGGAGGGGCGAGAGCCCCTCCGAGATTGGATCTGTCTCTCTGTCTCTCTCTATTTCTGCCTTCTGTTCTGCTGCCCTTTCACCGTTTCTTTTATATCCGGAGATCCGTAACTCCGATTGGGTTGAATCTTTCGCCCAGATCTTTCTCATAAAACTAGCTTTCTTGCGGCAAAAGAAGAGCGTCAACCGCCTTATGGGGTGCCCACGAGGGTCCAGGGCGCGCCTGCCCCCTGAGGCGCGCCCCCTGCCTCGTGGCCCCCTCGGGCACCGTCTCGCGTTGATTTTACTTCCCAAAAATCATAAATATTCCAAAATAATTCTCCTTCCGTTTTTATCCCGTTTGGACTCCGTTTGATATGGGGTTTCTGCGAAACATAAAACATGCAACAAACAGGAACTGGCACTAGGCAGTGGATCAATATGTTAGTCCCAAAAATAGTATAAAAAGTTGCCAAAAGTATATGAAAGTTGTAGAATATTGGCATGGAACAATAAAAAATTATAGATACGACAGAGACGTATCACTTAGCACTTGATCGTTTAGTATGTTGCTATTGCTTTCTTCATGACTTATACATGTTCCTATAACTATGAGATTATGCAACTCCCGTTTACCGGAGGAACACTTTGTGTGCTACCAAACGTCACAACGTAACTGTGTGATTATAAAGGTCCTCTACAGGTGTCTCCAAAGGTACTTGTTGGGTTGGCGTATTTCGAGATTAGGATTTGTCACTCCGATTGTCGGAGAGGTATCTCTGGGCCCACTAGGTAATGCACATCACTATAAGCCTTGCAAGCATTGCAACTAATGAGTTAGTTGCGAGATGATGTATTACGGAACGAGTAAAGAGACTTGCCGGTAATGAGATTGAACTAGGTATTGAGATACCGACGATCGAATCTCGGGCAAGTAACATACCGATGACAAAGAGAACAACGTATGTTGTTATGCGGTTTGACCGATAAAGATCTTCGTAGAATATGTGGGAGCCAATATGAGCATCCAGGTTCCGCTATTGGTTATTGACCGGAGACATGTCTCGGTCATGTCTACATAGTTCTCGAACCCGTAGGGTCCGCACGCTTAAAGTTCGATGACGGTTATATTATGAGTTTATGAGTTTTGATGTACCGAAGGTTGTTCGAAGTCCCGGATGTGATCTTGGACATGACGAGGAGTCTCGAAATGGTCGAGACTTAAAGATCGATATATTGGACGACTATATTTGGATACCGGAATGGTTCCGGGTGAGATCGGGATAATACCGGAGCTCCGGAAGGTTATCGGAACCCCCCGGGAGGTATATAGGCCTTAATGGGCTTTAGTGGAAAGGAGGGAAAAGGAGCAAGGGAGGGCCACTCCCCAAGCCCAATCCGAATTGGGAGGGAGGCCGGCCCCCCTTTCCTTCCTCCCTCCTTCCTCTTCCTTCCCTTTCCCTCTCCAAATAGGAAAAGGAGGAGTCCTACTCCCGGTGGGAGTAGGACTCCCCCCTTGGGTGCGCCTCCTCCCCTTGGCCGGCCCTCTCCTCCCCCTTTATATACGGAGGAGAGGGGCACCCCATAGACACAACAATTGATCTCTTTGATCTTTTAGCCGTGTGCGGTGCCCCTCTCCACCATAGTCCACCTCGATAATATCGTAGCGGTGCTTAGGCGAAGCCCTGCGTCGGTAGAACATCATCATCGTCACCACGCCGTCGTGCTGACGGAACTCTCCCTCAAAGTTCGGCTGGATCGGAGTTCGAGGGACGTCATCGAGTTGAACGTGTGCAGAACTCGGAGGTGCCGTGCGTTCGGTACTTGATCGATCGGATCGTGAAGACGTATGACTACATCAACCGCGTTGTGCTAACGCTTCCGCTTTCGGTCTATGAGGGTACGTGGACAACACTCTCCCCTCTCGTTGCTATGCATCACCATGATCCTGTGTGTGCGTAGGAATTTTTTTGAAATTACTACATTCCCCGACAGAACCCTCTTCTAATCTTCTTGGGCGTCTCTTTTGTTGGGTCGGTTGGATCACCCACTTCTTCCTCGGTGTCGATGCCAGTGGTCTTGACGGTGTTGGTAATGAATAAATTCCACTTGGGTTGCCCAGTCAACTTCAAGCAACAATGCACGAGGACGAAGTTATTCTTGTCCACCTTCAGAAACAGGTTACACGCACGGGAAGGCTGCAAAGGCAAACATGTCATCAAGTTGCATATCCGGCCAAATGACCAACACACATAACAACGTACTTGTTCGGTGATTTGCACACCACTTGGCCACCGATCAATTAGTTGCTTCAAATTGCCGCAATACTTGGACACGTCCTTTTGGATAATGTATCACCGATGGTTAAACGACTTTACCCCACGGTTGCGGATTAGTTCGTCGGCGTAGGGATCAAAATATTTGTGCTCATCGAACCAAGTGTGAATGTTGGCCTAAAATGTTGTGCCCTTTTGCTTCGTGCCATGGATCGGAATGATGCTAGTGGCCAACCACGAATCACCTTCATGTGCACTCCCTCATGTTGAAGCTTTCTCCTCTACCCTACTTCTTTGGATCCGCAACAAATTCATCTGGATCAAGGTCGTCGTTGCAATCCTCCTCCGGCTCCTGCTGGCCGGTGTACGAATCTGGTTGCTGGTATACGTGTCTGACTCCATGCCCGGCTGCGTGGACTCCAAGTCATCCACTTGTCTGTCCTCGTAGCAGCTCCGCCTTCGTCGTGAATCATCTCAAACATCTGCTTGTCTGTGTCGTCATACGCCGGCTCGCCCGGTTGAGACATACCGTCGAACAGATAGCAGGCACCAAGCTGCTCCACGCGCGGTGCCTGAGTCCGGACAAGTAGTGGGGCTGTAAACCCGACGCGCGAGAGGATGCGTATCGGACGGCCAACTACAATCAAGCCACGAAATCTGATGTCAAGAAGCGTGGATGCGTGAGAGGACATGGATCAGGCTCAGCTTTTGTTGTCCTGAATAAATACTTTTGTGTGAATAAAGCTCTCTCAATTGTCCGAAAAAATAGAAAAACATAAAAGAGGAAACCTCTCCTTTTGGTTGAAAAAATAAAATAAAAGAGAAAATCTCTCGTCTTGGTTGGCAGCATGGTGGGAGTTGAATAACCAGGGCAATAATGACGAGAGTTTTTCACGGGAATTAATTACACGCCTTGGCCCCTGCGCACCGGCTGGCCTGCCTGTAGACTGCAGTCCTGTGCGGGCTCGAGACTGGCTGGCATGCCTACCGATGCGTTGACCAGAACTCTTGATGTTCACTACTCGTTGACCTTGTTTCTAAAAAAAACTACTCGTTGACCTTTCCGCGAAGCCTGCCTGCACGCGTACCTCGGTGCCCAAAACAGCACTCTACTCATGACATAGAGGTCTATGCACATTTCTTATTTTATTTTATTTTGCTAGAAAACTTTCAGTCTATTCATCTTCTATTTCCTAATTGCAGAAAATGAACCTCAAGTCTGTTCTTTGTAGTACAAAAATAGAGAATCAAATTTGTGTCAGTAGGGCAAAACACAATAGAATCTTTTTCACGTCGTTCACTCCTCGTATCCGGGACCAAAGCTTCGTCGTGCGTACTTTATTTTTTTAACATATCAGAAATTAGTCAACGAGTATGCTTTTACTAAGTGTATCATTCATTGATAGAAGAAGATCAGAACGAATACAAGATATGATTACAACACATGACACGGACGCAAAAGGCGTGAACATGGTGATCTGAGCAGAGAAACAAGGGATGCTCGGCCCAAAATAAGAAAAAACACAGCTAAACTCGCCATCTTGAGAAGTAGCGCAAACCACCAACAAGACAACCAACAACCTCAGATCCAAGCCCGAGGACGCCACGAGCAAAGAAAACGACACCTTCAAGAAGGAGAACGACGCCTAGACGCCGCCGCCGTCCGATCCAGATAGCCGGACCTAGGGTTTCCCCCGCTGCTCGAAGAGGGGCTCAGAACCGGCCGTGACAACGCCACCAAGGAGGGGACGGCACCCACGGGTGTCGCCGCTGCCAGCATCCAATGCAGGGATTTCGCCCTGGCCATAGTCCGAGCAATCCCAAGCCGTCAGAACACGATCGGAGTAGAGGAAGTCTGGTATAGGTCGGTGCCAGAACCGCAGGAGGGGAGCCACGCCCGTCACTGAAGAGGCATCGGGATCAAGCTCCGTCGTGCGTACTTTATTATTTGCTTTAACATATCAGAAATTAGTCATTCCTTTTTTTGCGAGGGAGAAATTAGTCGTTCCTAAAAATCTTATTCTACGAGACATGCAAAACAAAAGTGCTCAGCGAGACATTTTCTTGAACACGATACAATCGAAGTCACGAGACAATCAGTCGTCACTTGCACTGTTTGAAGATATAAATCCAATGCTAAGTTTAGTCGAGTTGTTTGGATGGTAGCCCACACTTACTTTACCAATATTTTGGCGTTGACCAAAAGCATGGGTTTGTATTTGGTTTGAAGCCTTTTCACTTCACACTAATTTTGTGGTATGCTAGTTGAGACACTGCACCATTCACGGACGGCGAATTTGCTTGCCAAAATCTTGGTATGCCCTTATTTGGTAGGGTTGCCTCAGGCGTCAACCAAACAGTCCCCTAGTAATCGTCACTTGATGTTTGGCTCATGCTTTACGGTTCCTGCACAACGTGTCCATCGACTGGTTCAAAAAAAATCGACTGACCAAAATGGTGTAAGTCGATTCCAAGAGATAATTAACTTGTCCAAATTATATTTTGAGGCGACTTGTCCGTAGCCAGTCCCATAGTGCAAGCTTTGACGAGCAAGGGCCAGCCCCTCTCAAATCGCTCGTTGCGCTGGAGATCAGTCACATGCACTCCCCCACGCTTTCACGAAAAATAGCACGCCGGAGGCCTCCTCGCATGTCGCATGGCCCAAGTTCCACCGCGCGCAGGAGATAATTTTGCCCTGTTTGTTTGAGCTTCAGGAATCAGATTCGGCTTTGCCGGTGAAGCTGAATCTGGAATCGGAAACAAACAGCTATTTCAAATCAGCTTTGCGAGTGAAGCTGAATCTGGAATCGGAAACAAACAGCTATTTCAAATCAGCTTTGCGAGTGAAGCTGGATCTGGATTTGGGTCATTTTTAGTGCAATTTGTTGAAGCACCTCAAAGTGTATTTCGGTGGCGAAGCTGATTCGCAGAATCTGCTTTACCACTAAAGCGAAATTACAGATGATTTGAATCCAATCAAAACTGGAACAAACATGATCTATATAACTGTGAATCAGCTTTGCCACTAAAGTGATTCCCTAGGTGATTCGAATCAGATCAAAGCTGAAACAAACAAGGCGACTCAGGGAAACTGGTTGTGGGCGCGTCAAGCCACTGCAGGGCAGGCCATCGTGTCGTGCGGTGAGACGAAATTACTAATTTCAAAATTTTGAAATAACAAGCTGCTAGTACTGCTTGTCTATTAGTACATCTACATATCCAAATGAATGAAAAAAATATGATTTGTAGAACACTATTAGCGAGAAAAGCAAGTCATGCACCATACAAATACAGGAGGAGATGAACAATGCAGATTCAAAAACACTACTTATATACTGATGATAAACTGACAAACCATCAAACAAGACTGGAATATCAACCAAATACTCTCAGAGGTTGACCATGCACTAGTAGAAAAAGGGGCTTTTACCCCGGTTGGTAAGGGTTTTTTGTCCCGGTTTTCGAACCGGGACTAAAGGGTCGTTACTAAAGCCCTAACCCTTTAGTCCCGGTTCTTACACGAACCGGGACAGAAGGTCCTCCACGTGGCCGCTGCTGCCAGCCCAGGTAGGGGGGCCTTTGGTCCCGGTTGGTGGGCAGGGACCAATAGGCATCCACGCGTCAGCATTTCAGGGGCTGGGGTTTTTGTTTTTTTTAAGGGGGGTGGGGGGTTTTGGGGGGTTAATTTAGGTGTTTCATATATTGTGTTAGCTAGCTAATTAATAGAGAGAAGTGTCCTCTCTTATCTCCGTGCTTGGTCGACGCTACGTACTATATACGTATGGAGAGGACTAGACACGCTAGCTAGTAAGCAAATGAAGGAAACAGAAGATCGTCATGAACATATGCATACAGAGAGAAGTGATATCGACCACCTCTCCTTCTCCGAGAGATTGGTCGAACAACAAGTTCTCGTATATCTATTTGACACTACCGGCTACATATATACAATAATTATCTCTTACAATATAATCTCCTAATTAAATTGTAAGAACACAGGGTCCACATAGTATTCTTCCGTTTTCAGCGATCACGTGGTCAAGGAAGAATGCCGCCAATTCCTCTTGAATTGCTCGCATACGATCTTCTGCTAGGAGTTCATCCCGCATCTGAAACATCTAATTTGAAGAAGGGGGTCAATACATATATATATGAATAAATGAAACTCGACACAAATGATGGTAATAAAATAAAATTATGAATATTATTGCTTACGCACTTCATATTGTTCGTCAGAGTAGCCCCGCTCACAGGTCGTGTGGCGGATAGACTCGCAAACGTAGTATCCACAAAAATCATTCCCTTGTTCCTGCCACAACCACTTTACAAAAAATAGAGGTCAATCTAACTGATAAGCAAGCATGCTAAATGGTATTGATGAAACTAGCGCTTGAATCACTAGGAGATGTGCGGAACATGCTACTATAGTACTTACCTTCGGGTCTCTAAATTACAGCTTCTTCGGCAGTCCCGGAGCTTTTGTGGTGAATTTTCTCCAAACCCTGCCAGACAAAGAAAACAATTACTTGATATCAGGAAATGAACAAAGTTGCTGATATGGTGGATAATGATCGATTTAACTTACTTCTCGAGCATTTGAGTCATGTCCGCATAGTCCTGGGGATCTTTTCGTCTCGAGTCTAAGACGGTTACTACTCCCTGCTCAAGCTTAATCTCTAGGAGAATATAGTGGAAGCTGCGCATGCATGCATAAGTCATCAATTACATTACCATAACATGGACTAATAAGGGAAACCGATTATGCACAAGACAGTAACACTCACTTGAAGTTGTAAGGAAAGAGTATTATATCTTTGTTTTGATTTAATACCAACGATCGTAGCAAGTTGGCCTCGGCTTTTTGGCATGTTTTTCAACCGTATATGCATCTATGAGATTTGTGTTAATGAACCCAATATCACCGATTTGTCTTTTCTTCAATTCGGCGATCTTCAATCTGCATAATATAGTGAGGATAATTATAAATACATGCAATGAAAGAGCTGACCTATATAGAGAGACTTAATAACATAAGTAGTACTACTTACAGACAGTAGCAAGTGATCGTTGATTTATCGAGGGCCTTTTGATTGAAAAACTGGAAGAACTCCTCAAATGGAACATTCAGCAGTTCAATTCCAACGAGGTCATGCTCCGGTTTAACTCTCAGCGTCAAAGTATTCATCCCATCAAACTCTCTGCAGGTTTTCATGTACCAATCATGTAATCTTCGCATCATCGTTGTTAGAGATCTTTCATCTTTGACGAGAGGCTTCCCATAATGGTATTTGTGTTCGTCCACCTCCATGATTTCATAATGTACATCGTCGGGCAGGTAATCTCCAAGATTGCTATAACCGGCCACCATCCTCGGATCATTAGTGACAATGTCTTTAGACACCTTGAGCAGGGGGCACGATTGGTTCGTTGTTCGCCGAGCTGGGCAATTTTTTTCCCAGCTCGTCGTTCTTTTAACCTTTGATCACTGACAGTACTTCCCGACCGCTCCGCTTCGACAAATGTCTTTGAAATAATGCGCTCATAGTTGCCTTTCGGCGGAGACTTTGGTGGTTTTGTCAGGGCATCCAGAGTGCGCTTCGCTTTCACCGGATCTACCTTCTCCTCCGGAGGTGGATGTTTCTTTGCTTTCACCCCTTCAAAGAAGTTCTTCACTTCGGCTCGCACGATCTTCGCGTTCTCCTCCTCGGTCCTCTCGTATGGTAACTTCTCTGGAGTCTTCAGAGAAGGACCGAATCTGTATTGCCTCCCACCTCTGGCAGCTGTACTGCTAGACGCCGGCAGAGCAGACGGAGCGGCTGCGGCTGTCTTCTTTCCTTGCTTACGAGGCGGAGGAGAAGGACTACGACGCGCCGGAGCAGCCGGAGCGGCGGCGGGTCTCTTCCGCCCTTGCTGACGAGGCGGAGAAGGAGGAGGCTGGCTGCTCTGGCACGCCGGCGCAGGCGGAGAAGGAGGCGGAGTGCCGCCACGCGCCGGAGAAGGAGGCTGAGTGCCCTGATCACTCGCCGGAGGAGGAGGCGGAGTGCCGCCACGCGCCGGAGAAGGAGGCTGAGTGCCCTGATCACTCGCCGGAGGAGGAGGCGGAGGAGGAGGCGGAGTGCCGCCACGCGCCGGAGAAGGAGGCTGAGTGCCCTGATCACTCGCCGGAGGAGGAGGCGGCGGCGGAGTGCCCTTACTCGCCGGAGGCGTCCAGTTCGGAAGGTTAATGAGCTCCTTCCGCCATAGGCACGGAGTCTTCAGAGCTAAACCCAGCCGAGTCTCCCCTTCACCGGTAGGATGGTCAAGCTGGAGGTCCTCAAATCCCTCCGTTATTTCATCCACCATCACCCTAGCATATCCTTCTGGAATCGGCCGGCAGTGGTAGGTTGCGCCGGGTTCAGGAGGTAAAACAGAGCCAACAACCGCCTTGACTTTGAAGTTCTGCCATTGCGCCATAAGGTGGCAATGTTGAGACTCCGTGATAGCATCCACGGGGTAGCTAGCAGGAGCCGTCAAGACATGCTCTGGCTGAAGCAGCTCGGTGGAAGCCACACTGCTTCTCCGCTGAGATGGCGGGGTAGTTTCGGCATGTCGATTGCCGTCTCGTTCCTCTAGCGCTTGAACCCTTTCGTGCAGCTTCTGAATTTGGGTCTGCTCCATTTTTTTCCTCCTCTCCTGGCTTTTGTAACCGCCTGCGTCCGGAAAACCAGCCTTCCACGGAACGAAGCTTGGCGTGCCTCGTGTCCGTCCAGGGTGCTCAGGATTCCCGAGGGCCATTGTGAGCTCGTCGTTCTCTCTGTCTGGAACGAACGTCCCTTCCTGCGCTGCATCGATATATTGCTGAATCTTCTTGACTAGTATTCTCAAAAGCTCGTTCGTCCAAACGCACCTCCCTGATACAGGGTCCAAGGTTCCGCCAGCCCCGAAGAACCAAGTCCGACAACGGTCTGTCCAGTTCATCGTCTGTGGTTCGATCCCTTTTTCAAGCAGATCATTCTCAGCCTCGGCCCACTTAGGCCGGGTTTTGAGGTAGCCACCTGACCCCGTGCGATGGTGAAGCTTCTTCTTCACAGCATTCTTCTTGTTTGTCGCTGACATCTTCTTACTCTTTTCCGATGTCTTGTGGGCCACAAATGCAGGCCAGTGATCTCTGATCTTCTCATACCGGCCGATGAATTCTGGTGTCTCTTCTTTGTCGACAAACGTTTTCAGTTCATTCTTGCACCTCCTGAATAGGTCTGCCATCTTCTTAAGAGAATGAGACTTGACTAATTGCTCTTTAACTAGCTTCTCCAGATCCTCCTCTGGCGGTAGGGTGAAATTTGCCTTCAGCTCGGTCCAAAGATCATCTTTCTGCATATCATTGACATAAGACACCTCAGGGTCTTCCTTCTTAGGCTTATACCATTGGTGGATGCTGATCGGGATCTTGTCCCTAACTAGAACCCCGCACTGAGCAGCAAATGCATCCTTTGTCCGGATGGGTTCAATCGGTTGGCCGTCGCGCGCGATTGCTGTGATCTCAAACCTTTCATCCGAGCGCAACTTTCTCTTCGGGCCTCGTCTCTTTACCGAAGTTGTGCTTGATCTGGAGGGATAAAAAAAGAAGAAAGACGAGTGTTAATTAATATGTGTACATACCAAAACAATGAATGCATCAATTAGCTAGTCAGCACAGGCTTAACTAATATATTTACCTGGCCGGACTCTGTTCGGTCACCGGAGCCGTCACCACGGGCTCCTTCTTGCACCAGCATTGGGTCACCGGAGCCATCATAATCATGTCTTTCCTCCTCCACTCTTCGATCACCGTAGCCTGCTTCTTCACCCTGTTCTTCCAGACCATCATTGTCGTTAAGATACGACAAGATATCACCTCCGTCTAAGATTATGTCCCCCAACACCTCTTCTGCTTGCTCGTCTCGTCCGTGCTCCATTGTTTCTGCAAATATTACAACATGGCAATTATTACACAAACATGACAGCAGGTGGATATATTAGTGCAAACGTAGACCTAGCTTATTCCGGGTTTGGGGTGGCCTTGGTAACGCTTCAAGGGTAGGGGCGCGGCGGGAGGGGGTAGGAGACCGACATCGTTTTTTTCTAGGGTTTGGGTGTCCTCGAGAGTTTTGGTCGAGCGAGAGGGCCGGGGGGTGCTCCCGTGGTATAAGTTATCACAGTCGAGAGGGGGTATAAATATCGACCGTCCATCATGTCGAAGTTATCTGGGAGGGAGTTATATATATCGACAACGACGACATACATACATGGGAAAATAATGTTATCGGGGAGGGGGTATATCGACCCCCCCACATGTTGAAGTTATCGGGAGGGGGTTATATCGACAACGACGACATACGTACATGGGAAAATAATATTATCGGGGAGGGGGTATATCGACCCCCCCCCCTCGTGTTGAAGTTATCGGGAGAGGGGTATATCGACGACGACAGACCCGATAAAACATAAGAAAACAAAGAAGAAATAAAAAGAGGAGAAGAAGAAATTAATAGAGGAGAAGATCGAAGAAAAAAAAGAAGAAAAAAAAAGAGGAGAAGAAGAAAGGAATAGAGGAGAGAAGAAGAAAAAATAGAATTTTTTCTATTTTTTCTTCTTTTCTTCTATTCCTTTCTTCTTCTCCTCTTCTTTTTCTTCTTTTTTCCTCTTCTTATTTATTTCTCCTCTTCTTCCTCTCCTCTTCTTCTCCTTTCTTCCTCTTCTTATTTTCCTTTTTCCTCTCATTCATAAAAAAATGTTCATATAGAAAATTTCAAAAAAAAGTAAAGGTTTTGCCTAATGCATTGTTCATATGAATATACAAACATTTGCATATTATCCAATAATTAATATCACCAAAAAATCTATGAACAGAAAAAAATCCTAACTTTTCTAAAAATCTATCTTTTGCATATATACATGAATATATATATACACAGAGAACATATATACATACATATATACATTTTTATAAAATGCAAAAAAAGATCTAAAAAAAGGACATATAAACAGATATACACTCATACATATACATATATATGTGCAGAAAAAAATCGGGAGGAAGGGGCAGTGCCGGCCCTGACCAAGGCGACGGCGGCGCGTCGGGGCAGGGGCAGAGGCGATGGCGGCGTGGTCGGGGCAGGGGCAGAGGCGACGGCGGCGTGGTCGGGGCAGGGCGAGGCAGAGGCGACGGCGGCATGGTCGGGGCAGCTGGGGCGACGACGACGTGGTCGGGGCAGGGGCGCGCGGCGTGGTCGGGGCGGGCCGCCGGCGGCGTGCTCGGGGAAGGGGCGGCTGCGCGTCGACGAGGCAGCAGAGGCGGCGACGGCATCGACGGGGCGAGCTCGGGCAGCCTGGCGGCGTCGTCGGGGCAGGGGAACTGATGCAGAGATGAATCTGAAAAACGCTAAGTGCTTTCTTATATACTGAGAGCATTGGTCCCGGTTCGTGGCACCAACCGGGACCAATGCCCCCCTTTAGTCCCGGTTGGTGCCACCAACCGGGACCAAAGGCCTCTTTTCAGACCAAAGGGCGGGAAGCGGCGGCCTTTGGTCCCGGTTGGTGGCACCAACCGGGACTAAAGGGGGGCATTGATCCCGGTTGGTGCCACGAACCGGGACCAAAGGGTGGCATTGGTCCCGGTTGGTGCCACGAACCGGGACCAAAGGGTGGCATTGGTCCCGGTTCGTGCCACCAACCGGGACCAATGGCCTTGCACAGCGACGTGGTGGTGGGAGTTTAGTCCCACCTCGCTAGCTGAGAGAGAGCCGCACCTGTTTATAAGGTGCGGTGCGCCTGAGCTGTCGAGCTCCTCTCTAAAGCAGGCTTACGGGCCTAACCTCTCTGTACATGCCTGTGGGCCTACTGGGCCTTCTGCGGGCCTGAATCCTGGCCCATGGATGGGTTTCTAGTCGTATTCAGGCCGTGGTGGCCCAGTAGGTGGCATAATTTTTATTTTTTGCCTATTTTTTTGTTTTCTTTTTGCTTTATTTATTTTGTTTTGTTTCTACTTACAACAAAAAACTTATTTATTTTATTTTATTTTGTTTCTAATTACTTATTTATTTTACTTTATGATAATTCTTTTTGCTATTAAAGTTTCTAACAAAAAAAGTTCTTTATGAAAATTATTTTTGCTTTCAATGATTTTGAACAGAAAATACTTCGATAATTTTAGTTGCATCAATTTTATATAATTTTAGTTTCAATAATACTAGAGGTTGCTTATAATGTTTTGAACAGAAAATACTTTGATAATTTTAGTTTCATAAATTTTATTTATGTTATTAAAGTTTATTTTATTTTGTTTCTACTTATATATTTTATTAAAGTTTATATTATTTTGTTTCTAATTACTTATTTATTTTATTTGTTATTTTTCATGCACCATTTTTCATGCATTTACTGATTATTTTGAGCTATAAGACCCTAAAATTAAAAAGCATTTCAAATGAACTCTGAAAAGGTTTGAAAGTTGGCATGGTATCATCATTTCATCCACATAGCATGTGCAAGAAAGTTGAGAGAGTTACGGCAAAAACTGGATGCACTTCATGTACAAAACGGACAATCTCTTTCGAAGTATCAGGATTTCATACGGAAACTCGTGTGTTACAAAGGGATTTCATTTTTTAAAACTTATTTGAACTCCTGACTTTTTGTGTGTTCAAAATGCACCATTCAAAGCCACATCATCAATTTTCAACCCTTTCTGACTTCATTTGTTATTTTTCATGCATTTACTGATTATTTTGAGCTATAAGACCCTAAAATTGAAAAGCATTTCAAATGAACTCTGAAAAGGTTGAAAGTTGGCATGGTATCATCATTTCATCCACATAGCATGTGCAAGAAAGTTGAGAGGGTTACGGCAAAAACTAGATGCACTTCGTGTACAAAACGGACAATGGTATCATACTCGTCTGTTACAAAGTTGGCATGGTATCATCATAATAGTTGCGGGAGAAAGTCTTCACTTTTTCTTCGCTTGTGTCATTTGCTTATTGTGCCGTAACCATGGATAATCTCCATCGTTTATCAGGATGCTTGGGTCAGCCTTGACTTTGAAGGGAGGAATTTCATGAAACTTTTCATA
Source organism: Triticum aestivum (assembly GCF_018294505.1). NCBI lineage: Eukaryota > Viridiplantae > Streptophyta > Magnoliopsida > Poales > Poaceae > Triticum > Triticum aestivum. The sequence continues at coordinate 16,933,718 of NC_057805.1, forward strand.
ATCTTCAGACATGTCTGTCTTGCCCTCCACTCCCACAATGTCCCTTTTTCCTGAAAGAACTATGTGGCGCTTTGGCTCATCGTATGATGTATTCGCTTCCTTATCTTTTCTTTTTCTCGGTCTGGTAGACATGTCCTTCACATAGATAACCTGTGCCACATTATTCTCTTTATATTCGACGAGAAGCCAGTCGGGACCTTCATACTGAGCAGGCATTCAAAGAAGATTTCTTTCTCTTCTTTCGTAAGAGCATAGCTGGCAGAACCTTCATACTGCTTCGGAGGCATGCCGTCTTTTTCGTGCAAACGTTGCAGGTCCTCCCATGCCTCAGGTGTATCTTTTGTCTTCCCATACACGCCCAAGAAGCCTAGCAGGTTCACGCAAAGGTTCTTCGTCACGTGCATCACGTCGATTGAAGAGCGGACCTCTAGCTCTTTCCAGTAGGGTAGGTCCCAAAATATAGATTTCTTCTTCCACATGGGTGCGTGTCCCTCAGTGTCATTCGGAACAACTAGTCCGCCGAGACCCTTTCCAAAGATTACGTGTAAATCATTGACCATAGCAAGTACGTGATCACCGGTACGCATGGCAGGCTTCTTCCGGTGATCTGCCTCGCCTTTGAAATGCTTGCCTTTCTTTCGACATTGATGGTTGGTCGGAAGAAATCGACGATGGCCCAGGTACACATTCTTCCTGCTTTTGTCCAGGTATATACTTTCAGTGTCATCTAAACAGTGCGTGCATGCGTGGTATCCCTTGTTTGTCTGTCCTGAAAGGTTACTGAGAGCGGGCCAATCGTTGATGGTTACAAACAGCAACGCGTGCAGGTTAAATTCCTCCTGTTTGTGCTCATCCCACGTACGTACACCGTTTCCATTCCACAGCTGTAAAAGTTCTTCAACTAATGGCCTTAGGTACACATCAATGTCGTTGCCGGGTTGCTTAGGGCCTTGGATGAGAACTGGCATCATAATGAACTTCCGCTTCATGCACATCCAAGGAGGAAGGTTATACATACATAGAGTCACGGGCCAGGTGCTGTGATTGCTGCTCTGCTCCCCAAAAGGATTAATGCCATCCGCGCTTAAACCAAACCATACGTTCCTTGGGTCAGCTGCAAACTCAGCCCAGTACTTTCTCTCGATTTTTCTCCACTGCGACCCGTCAGCGGGTGCTCTCAACTTCCCGTCTTTCTTACGGTCCTCACTGTGCCATCGCATCAACTTGGCATGCTCTTCGTTTCTGAACAGACGTTTCAACCATGGTATTATAGGAGCATACCACATCACCTTCGCAGGAACCCTCTTCCTGGGGGGCTCGCCGTCAACATCACCAGGGTCATCTCGTCTGATCTTATACCGCAATGCACCGCATACCGGGCATGCGTTCAGATCCTTGTACGCACCCCGGTAGAGGATGCAGTCATTAGGGCATGCATGTATCTTCTGCACCTCCAATCCTAGAGGGCATACGACCTTCTTTGCTGTGTATGTACTGTCGGGCAATTCGTTATCCTTTGGAAGCTTCTTCTTCAATATTCTCAATAGCTTCTCAAATCCTTTGTCAGGCACAACATTCTCTGCCTTCCACTGCAGCAATTCCAGTATGGTACCAAGCTTTGTGTTGCCACTTCGCAATTGGGTGTGACGCCCCGATTTGACCGTACACTAATCATGCACGCAAATGTGTACGACCAAGATCAGGGACTCACGGGAAGATATCACAACACAACTCTAAAACATAAATAAGTCATACAAGCATCATAATACAAGCCAGGGGCCTCGAGGGCTCGAATACAAATGCTCGATCACAGACGAGTCAGCGAAAGCAACAATATCTGAGTACAGACATAAGTTAAACAAGTTTGCCTTAAGAAGGCTAGCACAAACTAGGATACAGATCGAACGAGGCGCAGGCCTCCTGCCTGGGATCCTCCTAACTACTCCTGGTCGTCGTCAGCGGCCTGCACGTAGTAGTAGGCACCTCCAGTGTCGTAGGTGTCGTCGTCGACGGTGGCGTCTGGCTCCTGGACTCCAACATCTGGTTGCGACAACCAGATAGAAAGGAAAGGGGAAAAAGAGGGAGAGAAGCAACCGTGAGTACTCATCCAAAGTACTCGCAAGCAAGGAGCTATACTACATATGCATGGGTATATGTGTAAAGGGGCATATCAGTGGACTGAACTGCAGAATGCCAGAATAAAAGGGGGATAGCTAGTCCTGTCGAAGACTACGCTTCTGGCCATCTCCATCTTACAGCATGTAGAAGAGAGCAGATTGAAGTCCTCCAAGTAGCATCGCATAGCATAATCCTACCCGGCGATCCCCTCCTCGTCGCCCTGTTAGAGAGCGATCACCGGGTTGTATCTGGCACTTGGAAGGGTGTATTTTATTCAGTATCCAGTTCTAGTTGTCATAAGGTCAAGGTACAACTCCGGGTCGTCCTTTTACCGAGGGACACGGCTATTCGAATAGATAAACTTCCCTGCAGGGGTGCACCACATAACCCAACACGCTCGATCCCATTTGGCCGGACACACTTTTCTGGGTCATGCCCGGCCTCGTAAGATCAACGCGTCGCAGCCCCACCTAAGCACAACAGAGCGGTCAGCACACCGGTCTAATCCTAAGCGCGCAGGGGTCTGGGCCCATCGCCCTATGCACACCTGCACGTTGCGAACGCGGCCGCGAGCAGACCTAGCAACCCACACGATCACGGCGGTTACGTCAAAGCGGTCCAACACGGCGCGCGCCACTCAGTCGCATACGTCACGAAGGCTTCGGCTGATACCACGACGCCGGGATACCCATAACTACTCCCGTGTAGATGGCTAGTGCGTATAGACCAAATGGCCAGACTCAGATCAAATACCAAGATCTCGTTAAGTGTGTTAAGTAACCGCGAACGCCGACCAGGGCCAGGCCCACCTCTCACCTGGGTGGTCTCAACCTGCCCTGTCGCTCCGCCACAAAGATCCACTTGCGGGTACTCCTACGAGCCGACCCGACTTTAGTCATCACATGTGTCATGTAAATAGTATATAAGTATATACCCGTGATCACCGCCCAGGTGATCACGGCCCGATAGTATAGCACAGCAGACGGACAAGAATGTAGGGCCACTGATGGAAAACTAGCATCCTATACTAAGCATGTAGGATTGCAGGTAAAGGTAACAACAGTAGTAGCAAGGATAGGCTATGCATCATGATAGGATATCGAAAAGCAGTAACATGCTACACTACTCTAATGCAAGCAGTATAGAGAAGATTAGGCGATATCTGGTGATCAAGGGGGGGGCTTGCCTGGTTGCTCTGGCAAGTAGGAGGGGTCGTCAACTCCGTAGTCGAACTGGGCAGCAGCAGGGTCGGTCTCGTAGTCTACCGGAGAGAAGAGGGGGGAAGAAACAGTAAATATAATGCAAACATAAACATGACGATGCGTGACATGACAATGAGCGGTGCTAGGTGTGTCCTAACGCGACAGTAGGTGGTACCGGTGAAGGGGGGAACATCCAGGAAGTATTCCCGATGTTTCGCGTTTTCGGACAGACGGACCGGAGGGGGAAAGTTGCTAGTTCGATAGGTTAGGGAGGTGTGGTGGACGAACGGACTGCGTATTCGGATTCGTCTCGTCGTTCTGAGCAACTTTCATGTAGAAAACATTTTCATCCGAGTTACGGTTTAAAAGATATGAATTTTCGAAGATTATTTGAATTTCTGGAATTATTTGAATTTAGAAAAAATGAATTATGACGTCAGCATGAGGTAATGCTGACGTCAGCAGGTCAACATGTCGGCTGACCAGTCAAACCAGACAGGTGGGTCCAGTGGGACCCACATGTCATTGACAGGGCACTAACAGAGTTTATAATTAACTTAAACAAGGTTATTAGCAGGTAGGCCCCACCTGTCAGTGCCTAATTAGATTAATTAATTAGTTTTATTTATAAAAACATTTTTTTGTTAATTATGCGGCGGGGCCCGCATGTCAGTGGCTGGGCCTGCCCAGTCAGCAGTTGACTGGGGTCAACCCAGTCAACGGGGCCCACGGGGCCCACTGGCAGTGGCTCTGGGTGGCCCCAAGCCAGCCACGTCGGCGGCCGGCGCCGGAGCGACTCCGGCGACCAAAACAGAGGCGGCCCCTCGCCGGAGTTGGCCGGAATCGCGCTACGGGGCTCGGGGAGGAGCGGGGCTAGGCTCATTCGAAGGAGCTCGCAGCGCCGCATCCAGTGGTGGCCGTAGCTTCGCCGGACTTGGCCGGAATCGGCGCCGGCGAGCGGCGGAGGCGGCGGCGTGCACGGGTGCCCGACGGAAACGGGGCTACGGCGTGCTATCGAGCAAGCGGAGGGGCTGGGGAGCATCTACGCGGTGTGGGGAGTGCAACGGGCTGGAGCCCGTGACCAAAAGGTCACCGGAGCCTTGCCGGCGGCGAGCTCCGCGGCGACGCGTTCGGGCGCAAGCAGAGCGGCGGCTACAAGAGCTCAAGAGGCCAGGAGAGCGAGGGGAGAGGATGAGGGGCTCACCGCGCGGCGCAAGAAAGGCCCGTGGGTGGCTTAGTAGCAGCAGCAGTCGTCGGAGTCGAAGAAGACGGCGGCGACCCGAGGAAGAAGGCGACGGCGTTGGGGGGTGATGTAGGGGGGTCCCGGCTCGAGCAGGTGGTCGGGGAGGACGGGCTCGACGCGGCGGAGCTCGTGGACACGTCGGGGAGGGGAACGGGGCTCGGTGGCCGCGTGAACGACGGAGAACGGCGGCGACCGCGCTCGGGCGGTGGGGAAGGCGGGAGCGGCGTGGATCTGGGGGGAGAGGGAGAGGCGCAGAGGCCAAGAGGGGCAAGTGGGAGGGATGGGCGGAGGCCGAGGCGTCGGGGCGGCCTTATCCTCCCCCGTCGCCGGCGAGGTGGTGCGGCGGGGACCTGCCCCTGTTCCGACCCCGGTCGGGGGAACAGGGAAGGGGAGGGCGACCCGGGGAGGTGGGCTAGGCCAGCTGGGCCTGGGGTCGGCCCAGTTGGGCCAGGGTCCAGTGGGGGGGGCTTCTCCTTCTCCTTTTTTTCTTTGTTTGTTCTGTTTTCTTTTGTATTTTCTTTTTATTTATTTATTTTCTTTTCTGCTTTATTTCATTTAAAAGTATTTAGGCATTTTATAAAAATGTGTTTTCTCCACAATAATTATGAGTGCAATATCTGGCATGGCCCGAACATTTTTGTTTAAATTTTTGAAAACTTTTATTTTCCACTTTAAATTTAATTGAAGTTTGAATTAGGAGTTTGAAAAAAAATGTGATTCAAATGGGATCAAGCCCTGTTTAGCAACATGATTAGCTTAATCACAGAGAGTTACTGTAGCATGATTCTCGGGGTGTTACGAATCTCCTCCACTACAAGAAATCTCGTCCCGAGATTTAGGAGGTAGAAGGAAACAGTGCGGGGTATTCTTTGCGCAGACGATCCTCTCGTTCCCAAGTGGCCTCTTCTTCAGAATGGTGCGACCACTGGACTTTGAGAAACTTGATCGCCTTCTGACGTGTGCGGCGTTCAGCTTGATCGAGAATGCGGACCGGATGCTCCTTATAGGAGAGGTCTTGCTGCAATTCGAGCACTTCATGATCCACAGCTCGGATTGGGTCCTTGAAGCAACGGCGGAGCTGTGACACATGGAACACATCATGAACCTGAGAAAGGTTCGGCGGTAGCTCCAGTTGGTATGCCACTTTTTCACGCCTTTCGAGAATAAGGAATGGGCCAATATATCGAGGAGCTAGTTTGCCCTTGATTCCGAAGCGGTGAGCACCCTTCATAGGTGTGACTCGAAGATAAGCCTTTTCGCCAGGTTGATAGACCATGTCTTTATGATGACGGTCATACTGACTCTTCTGACGTGACTGAGCAGTCTTGAGATTCTCGCGAATAATGCGGACTTGTTCTTCGGCATCTTGGATAATATCCGGACCGAAGAGTGGACGTTCCCCAGTTTCTGACCAGTTCAGAGGGGTTCGGCACTTTCGTCCATATAACACTTCGAAGGGGGCCATCTTCAGACTAGCTTGATAGCTATTATTATAAGAGAACTCAGCATACGGGAGAGATTCCTCCCATTTCTTGCCGAAGGAAATAACGCAAGCTCGAAGCATGTCTTCGAGAACTTGGTTGACGCGTTCAACTTGTCCTTGCGATTGAGGATGAAACGCAGTACTGAATGACAGATGAGTTCCCATGGCTTCTTGGAAACTTGCCCAGAATCTTGAAGTGAATAAGCTGCCACGGTCTGAACTGATAACCAATGGAATGCCGTGGAGTGAAACAATCCTGGACATATAGAGCGTTGCCAGTTGACTAGCAGTGATCGTTTCCTTGACCGCCAGGAAATGTGCAACTTTGGAAAGCCGGTCAATGACGACAAGAATAGCATCATTACCTTTCTGTGACTTGGGAAATCCAGTGACGAAGTCCATCTCAACATGGTCCCATTTCCACTCAGGAATAGAGATAGGTTGCAGAGTTCCAGCAGGCCTTTGATGTTCTGCTTTGATACGACGGCAAACGTCACACTCAGCAACATAACGAGCAATGGCTTGCTTCATATTAGACCACCAGAATCTCTGACGGATGTCTTGGTACATCTTTGTACTACCAGGATGGATACATAGAGGCGTATCATGAGCTTCTTTCATAACTTCCTGTGTCATATCCAGGTTTTTCTCTGCACATGGCACCACTAGGCGGCCCTTGAAGTATAAGGTGCCATCTTCAGCAATAGTGAAGAATGAGGGCTTTCCTTCTGCGAGGTAGCGCTTAATCTTGTGGGCTTCAGAGTCATACTTCTGTAGCCTTTTGATGCTGTCCTCGAGATCTGGTTTAGCAACTAGGGTATTGAGGGAACCCTGGGTAACAACGTGGAGGTTCACCTTGCCAAACTCCTTAGGAGGGGGAGTGAGTGCACCCGAAGGAACAATATGGAGGTTCAGCTTCCTGAATTCTTCAACAAGCGAGGGCTGAACTTTGTGAACCTGGAGGTGGTTGCAGTAAGACTTGCGGCTCAAGGCATCAGCCATTACATTAGCCTTGCCTGGCGTATAGGAAATACCCAAGTCAAAGTCTGCAACAAGCTCCATCCATCTCTGCTGACGGAGGTTCAGATCTGGCTGAGTAAACAAATACTTCAGACTTTGGTGGTCAGTGAAGATCTCGCAATGATTACCGAGAAGGTAATGTCGCCACTACTTCAGCGCATGAATGACAGCAGCAAGTTCGAGGTCGTGAACTGGGTAGTTCTCTTCGTGAGGGCGCAATTGCCGAGAGGCATAAGCAATCACTTTGCGGTCTTGCATTAGGACACAGCCTAATCCTTGACGGGAAGCGTCGCAGTAAATGACAAAGTCCTTCTTAGTATCAGGTGGAGCTAGAACTGGAGCAGAAGTCAACTTGTCTTTGAGTGCCTGGAAACTTTCCTGACATTTGTCTGTCCATTGGAACTTGACGCCCTTATGCAACAGGTTAGTCAGAGGCCTGGCGATCTTGGAGAAGTTCTCGACGAATCGACGGTAATAGCTGGCGAGACCGAGAAAACTTCTGACTTGCTTAACGTTCTTGGGAGGAGTCCAATCAAGAATAGCCTGAACTCGCTCGGGGTTGACGGCAATACCATCCTTAGAGATGACATGCCCAAGATAGGTTACTTCCGGTAGCCAGAATTCACATTTGGAGAACTTGGCATATAGTTGATGCTCTCGTAGCTTTTCCAGCACAAGTCGAAGATGTTCAGCATGTTCTTCTTCGTTCTTGGAAAATACCAGGATATCATCCAGATAAACCACGACGAACTTGTCGAGGTAATCCATGAATATATAGTTCATCAGACGAGAGAAGGTGGCTGGAGCATTGGTTAAACCGAAAGACATGACAGTGTACTCGTATGAACCATAGCGAGTCACGAAGGCGGTCTTTGGGATATCCTCTTCGCGAACACGGATCTAGTGGTAGCCCAACCTCAAGTCGAGCTTAGAGAACACTGACGAACCCGCCAGTTGATCATACAGATCATTGATCCGAGGAAGGGGGTATTTATTCTGGATGGTAGCTTGGTTTATAGGACGGTAGTCTTGAACTAACCGGTTTGTCCCATCCTTCTTCTTGACAAAGAGAGAAGGTGCTCCCCAAGGAGAGCAACTTGGGCGAATGAATCCTTTGCGAAGAGATTTGTCGATTTCCTCCTTAAGCTCAAGAAGTTCATGCGGCGGCATCTTGTAGGGTCGCTTGGCTATAGGAGTGGTGCCTGGTTTCAAGTCGATGATGAATTCGACAGCTCTAGCAGGGGGAATCCCTGGAAGTTCTTCAGGGAAGACGTCGAGGAATTCACGCACGACGGGTTCAATGCCCTCGAGTGGTGCAGCGTTCAATGCATTCAATGCATAGAGCCTTGCCTCGGCATTTTGCACCAGATGGGCTTGGTAAGTAACTATCTCATCTGAAGGGTGTAGCAGATGGACGGTCTTAGTGGTGCAAACGATTGAAGCAGTATGCGCTTTTAACTAATCCATTCCCAGAATGAGATCAATGCTACAGGACTTCAGTACGATGGGAGAGACAAGAAATTCCAGTCCTTCAATTTCAACAGTAACGTCGTGACTAACCATAGAGGTTTGACATTGGCCCGCAGGGGTGTGTACCACTAGCGGAGTGTTTATCTCTTCGTAATTAATGCCATGCAGGAATGCAAATTCTGCTGATATGAATGAATGGGATGCTCCTGTATCAAATAAAACGGATGCTGGTACTGAATTTACGAGGAGTGTACCCATCACAGTAGCAGGCTGGTCTTGAGCTTCGCTGAGATCAACGTGGTTGGCATGAGCACGACCATAAGACTTAGCATTGTTGTTGCGGGGCTGGTTGTTACCACGGCCAGCTGCTGGAAGGGCCAGTTGATTCTGGTTCTGATAGCAGTTCCTGGCAAAGTGACCCGGTTGACCACACTTGAAGCACAGACCATTATCGGAAGTGGGAACAAGAGCCCCAGGTGGGGGAGCTGGTAGCTTTGACTGCCTAGATGGTGGAGGAGGCAGACGCGATGCAGCATAAGATTTCCTGGGAGCGAGTGCATTTGGACGGTACATGCTGTTCGGGATCCATATCTTCCGTTTCTGCGAGGGCGGGCCCGAAGATGAGCCCGTGTCACAGTTGCGCCTCTGAGAGCTCTGGTATTCTTGCAGACCAGTATCGACATTGATGGCCTTGTTCACCAAGGTGGCGACGGGGCCCACTGGCAGTGGCTCTGGGGCGGCCCCAGGCCAGCCACGTCGGCGGCCGGCGCCGGAGCGACTCCGGCGACCAAAACAGAGGCGGCCCCTCGCCGGAGTTGGCCGGAATCGCGCTACGGGGCTCGGGGAGGAGCGGGGCTAGGCTCATTCGAAGGAGCTCGCAGCGCCGCATCCAGTGGTGGCCGTAGCTTCGCCGGACTTGGCCGGAATCGGCGCCGGCGAGCGGCGGAGGCGGCGGCGTGCACGGGTGCCCGACGGAAACGGGGCTACAGCGTGCTATCGAGCAAGCGGAGGGGCTGGGGAGCATCTACGCGCTGTGGGGAGTGCAACGGGCTTGAGCCCGTGACCAAAAGGTCACCGGAGCCTTGCCGGCGGCGAGCTCCGCGGCGACGCGTTCGGGCGCAAGCAGAGCGGCGGCTACAAGAGCTCAAGAGGCCAGGAGAGCGAGGGGAGAGGATGAGGGGCTCACCGCGCGGCGCAAGAAAGGCCCGTGGGTGGCTTAGTAGCAGCAGCAGTCGCCGGAGTCGAAGAAGACGGCGGCGACCCGAGGAAGAAGGCGACGGCGTTGGGGGGTGATGTAGGGGGGTCCCGGCTCGAGCAGGTGGTCGGGGAGGACGGGCTCGACGCGGCGGAGCTCGTGGACACGTCGGGGAGGGGAACGGGGCTCGGTGGCCGCGTGAACGACGGAGAACGGCGGCGACCGCGCTCGGGCGGTGGGGAAGGCGGGAGCGGCGTGGATCTGGGGGGGGAGAGGGAGAGGCGCAGAGGCCGAGAGGGGCAAGTGGGAGGGATGGGCGGAGGCCGAGGCGTCGGGGCGGCCTTATCCTCCCCCGTCGCCGGCGAGGTGGTGCGGCGGGGACCTGCCCCTGTTCCGACCCCGGTCGGGGGAACAGGGAAGGGGAGGGCGACCCGGGGAGGTGGGCTAGGCCAGCTGGGCCTAGGGTCGGCCCAGTTGGGCCAGGGTGCAGTGGGGGGGGGGCTTCTCCTTCTCCTTTTTTTCTTTGTTTGTTCTGTTTTCTTTTGTATTTTCTTTTTATTTATTTATTTTCTTTTCTGCTTTATTTCATTTAAAAGTATTTAGGCATTTTATAAAAATGTGTTTTCTCCACAATAATTATGAGTGCAATATCTGGCATGGCCCGAACATTTTTGTTTAAATTTTTGAAAACTTTTATTTTCCACTTTAAATTTAATTGAAGTTTGAATTAGGAGTTTGAAAAGAAATGTGATTCAAATGTGATCAAGCCCTGTTTAGCAACATGATTAGCTTAATCACAGAGAGTTACTGTAGCATGATTCTCGGGGTCTTACATTGGGGTACAACCCTTTTTTGTGATCCTCTAACATGCGATCGAACTTCAGCTTCTCCTTTTTACTTTCGCATTGCGTCCTTGCATCGACAATGATCCGGCGGAGATCATCATCATCGGGCAGTGGTTCCTCTTGATCTTCAGCAGCTTCCCCCCTTGCAGCATCATTGGGCACATCGTCTGGTTCCTCTTGATCTTCAGCAGCTTCCCCCGATGCAGCATCACCGTATTCAGGGGGCACATAGTTGTCATCGTCCTCTTCTTATTCGCCGTCTTCCATCATAACCCCTATTTCTCCGTGCCTCGTTCAAACATTATAGTGTGGCATGAAACCCTTGTAAAGCAGGTGGGTGTGAAGGATTTTTCGGTCAGAGTAAGACTTCGTATTCCCACATGTAGGGCATGGACAACACATAAAACCATTCTGCTTGTTTGCCTCAGCCACTTCGAGAAAATCATGCACGCCCTTAATGTACTCGGAGGTGTGTCTGTCACCGTACATCCATTGCCGGTTCATCTGCGTGCATTATATATAATTAAGTGTGTCAAAAACCATTACAGAACATCATGAATAGATAATTAAGTGACCAAATTAATATAAGTTCATCATCACATTAAAACCAAAGTCCATACATAGTTCTCATCTAACAACATATATATAGCTCTCCAGAGCATCTAATTAATTAAACCATACATTGAAACTATGTAAAACATTTCAATGCGAAAACAAATGCGATCATAATCGCAACCAAGGTAACAATTGATCCAACGACATAATGATACCAAGCCTCGGTATGAATGGCATATTTTCTAATCTTTCTAATCTTCAAGCGCATTGCATCCATCTTGATCTTGTGATCATCGACGACATCCGCAACATGCAACTCCAATATCATCTTCTCCTCCTCATTTTTTTTATTTTTTCCTTCAAGTAATTGTTTTCTTCTTCAACTAAATTTAACCTCTCGACAATAGGGTCGGTTGGAATTTCAGATTCAACCACCTCCTAGATAAATAAAATCTATGTCACGTTGGTCGGCATATTTGCCATAAATAATAAATGAACCAAATAGTTATAAAAAGATAATATATACCACATCCGAATCATAGACAGGACGAGGGCCGACGGGGGTGGATACCAAAACCATCGCACTATGTAATAAGAAGGAATAATAAAAGTAACAAAATTAGACAAGTATCTATCTAAAGTAAGAATTTTTTTCTTTCAGAAAGAAGATAAGAACAAGAGGCTCACCACGGTGGTGCTGGCGACGAGATCGGCGTGGGCGATCGACGGCGGTGAAGACGGGGACGGGACGTGACGGACCGCTAAACCTAGACACATCTCGGGGAAAATGGAGCTCGGAGGTCGAGTTTCGAGAGGAGAAAGATTAACTAGTTTGGCTCAGACATTTCATCGAACACCTCATGTGCTTTCGGGCCTAACCGTTCTCTTTGCCTGTGAGGCCTACTGGGTCTTCTGCGGGCCTGAATCCTGGCCCATGGATGGGTTTCAAGTCGTATTCAAGCCGTGGTGGCCCAGTAGATGGCATAATTTTTTTCCCTGTTTTTTGTTTTCTCTTTTGCTTTATTTATTTTGTTTTGTTTCTACTTACAACAAAAAACTTATTTATTTTATTCCATTTTGTTTCTAATTACTTATATATTTTACTTTATTTATTTTATTTTTATTTATTTTACTACTGTTATTTTTATTTATTTTAGTACTGCTATTTTTATTTATTTTATTAAGGTTTATTTATTTTATTTACTATAGTTTATTTTATTTTATTAAGGTTTATTTATTTTTATTTATTTTATTAAGGTTTATTTATTTTAGTTACTATAAAAAATGAACATAGATGCACCTATAGAGAAAATTCAACCTAAATTCATAATAAATTTCTATGAAATTCAAAGAAATTTACTTTGAATTTAGGTCAAATTCCCTGTATAAGGGCATCTATTTTCAATTTGAGAGGAGCTCAACAAGGCAAAGAGGGACGGGCTTATAAACCGGTGTGAGCGCCCTTCGGTTGGCGAGGTGGGACTAAAGTCTGACCGCTACTAGGACCAACCCTTTAGTCCCGGTTTCTGGTATGAACCGGGACTAAAGGGTGAGTCTCTGGTCCCGGTTCAAGCCACCAACCGGGACCAATGGTGGTGGGCCAGGAGCGAGGCCCATTGGTCCCGGTTTGTCCCCCCAACCGGGACCAAAGGGGCCGGACGAACCGGGACCAATGCCCCCACGAGGCCCGGCAGGCCCCTGGCCGCACGAACCGGGACCAACGCTCACATTAGTCCCGGTTCATGACTGAACCGGAACTAATGTGAATATTGCCCTGTGACCAAAGCCCAGTTTTCTACTAGTGATGCTATCTCTGTTTAGGCCTCAATCTCATGCTCATTGCAGATTAAAAAATAAATGGTACGAAATGAGCACTCTAGCATGCTCTCTGTTTTGAAGCGGCAGCAAGGAACTGGAAATACATTCCTCGGTAGAAACTGCTACACAGCAAGCCATACTTACAGATTAATTGGCCAAGTATCTCCTCCAGCAGCGTCCTTGTTCACCATCAATTCAGGTCAGATCCCTTCTTTTTAGTTTCACATTTGCGCTACATATACACATGATTGATAACTAACACTGGACAGACAATTGATTGATTCAAAGAAAAGATATCAAAATGCTAGAGGATACTGACATCACACACAATCTGCAAGCATTTTGTCCTATTCGATAGCCCATCCACAAGTCAAAACCCAGAGCATAGGAAATACATGAAAATAGCACACAGATCGGCCATAGCTCAAAGGCTACTGATCAGCAAAAGAAAGGTAGCAAATATCTATTCTTATTGCACCCGGATCAAACAAGACCAAGAATAACCTCACGAAGCAGGAAATATGAACTTTAAATGAGAATCCTAGCATGGCCAAGAAGCATATCCGTTGAATTACAACTCGAAGAGTAGCATAACCATGCTAATTCAACAGATTAAACTTAGAAATTAACATCATCTCGGAATAAACAAGCTATACCAAGGACCAAATCAATTAGCAGCCTTGTTCGTATCAAAATTACTCCATAGCAGTCAACAAAAGCATGTCAGTTGATAGACAGTTTCTACTTTTAAACTGAACCCATGATGATACAGTTTCAACTAAACTTAACATGAATGCCAAACAATAACCCTACAATTAACCATGGCATAGCAATACATAATTCTTTGTGTTCCAAGCAAATGGAAGGTGCGAGACCTTTGTGTTCCATGACTCTGCATTGTTTTTGACTCATGTTAACTTGAGCCTGATCGGTCATAGTAGGTTTGCTTTGTTAATGAACTCCAAGAGACCCAACTGTTTCCAGACTTCACTGACACGCTTGCACCCAAAAGATTCCGCCTCGTTTTGTTAATCAACTTGGGGATGAACCAAGTTGCAGCAACTATAAACTACCCTATTCAAATCTGAGTATTGCTCCAGTAGCCCAGCCAATTCCTCCTCTTGGAACGAAGCATCGACATTGACTTTCAAGAACCGTGCATAGGCTTTCTCCATTTTTGATCTTAGTTCTTCCTCTTAATTTTAGTGCTTGTTGCTCGCATGAAATTTGTGGGCAAAGCTCTGATAGAAGTAGTTGTTCTTTGGGTTGGCCGAACGGTCTCGCCCTTTGTCAATTGATGATGTTGCCCCTAAACATACCAAGAAGCAACAACTATAAGCTCAGGGAAACTAGGCAGAGCTGCGCTGCCTAGTATGATTTGCATGGAGTGTTGTGCTGCAGCTATTACGGTTGCTGTTTTTCTTTTTCTTTTTTTCTTTGATCTTTCGGATCCTCTGGTGGTCCTAGGACCTTCACCACCTTGGTATTTTCCGTTGCTTTCTGCTATTATCTATGAATGCGAGCGATGCTAGATCTAAAAAAAATATAAGCTCTGGGATAGCAGTTGACTCATGACTGAGCCTGATCGGTCATAGCAGGATGCTTTGTTAATGAGCTCCAAGAGACCGAGCTGCTTCCAGACTTCGCTGGCACGCTTGCACCCAAAGATTCCGCCTCGTTTTAATAAAAATAAGAAAATTGCCTTTTTTTTCGCGTTCCCTCGTTTCAATAAAATAAGCGAAAACGACCCCATAAAAAAGCAGCGAGGCCCCGCTCCACTGCTGGCATTCCGCTCACTCACCTTTTGCAGAAAACCCACCGAGTTCTCCGAAGCATCCCATTTCCGCCCCCCTCGCTGCCCCCCTTCCCAATCTCCACACCGCACCGCTCCGCGAGCGGCGGCACGCGCGCGCCAGATCGCCCGCCCGCTCGCCGCCGCACCGGCGCAGGTCCGCCGCGGCCCCGGCTGCCGCCATTGCGCGGGGGTGGCCGAACCGACCGCACCCCACCCCGCCCCCTGAAGGACGCGAGGCGCCGCACCCACCGCGCGCGCGGGGGAGGACGCCGCCGCGGCGCGCACGGCGATGATGATCAGCAGGCAGCTCCTGCTCACCTACCTCTACCTGCTCATCTACATCTGCCTCTCGTCGGGGGTCATCCTCTTCAACAAGGTACGTCCTCCCTCCCCCTCCCCAGCGCCGGCTTCACCGCTCGGAAACCCCTGTGTGTGCCCAGTCCCACTGTGCGGCGGAGTGGAGCAAGTGACGACGTCATGATGAACTACCATTCGTCCTGCTCACGATGTCGTTCGCATGGTAGTAGTATTTTATTTCCCGTCGACGGTTTCAGGTGTAGTGTGGATTAAGTTTAGTACGTACTAGCTCCAGTGTGAATGCCTGCTACCTTGATTGCCCGCACTTGCTGATTTGGTGCGCGGTCTGTTACAATGCCACTTATGCTCTGTAAACTGTAGGGGTTTCTGTGGTTGGTAGGTGGATCAAGGTTTTGCTGCATCACGCTTTCAGTAATCTGTAGCATAATGTAGCTCCATGGGTAACCAATTTGAGGGATGCTGTATTCGCATGCTAGTGCAGATCCAAACTCCAAAGCATTGTGTTCTTTAACCCCTTTTTTTTTTTTGGTATTATGTGCTTTCTTATGTATATGTGACTTTGATTATGATGTATGTATGTTTTTCTAAAAAATATCTTGTTTATTTTTACAGTGGGTGCTATCTCCCAAGTACTTCAAATTCCCCTTTCCTATCACTCTCACAATGATTCACATGTCATTTTCCGGAGTCGTGGCATTCTTCCTAGTCCGTGTTTTCAAGGTATGCTTCTCCATGCCACTTCCCTGTTAGAGCCTTCGATTATCCTTGTATAATACTATCACATCTCTTATTTAGCGAATAATGGTGGGCCTGCTTCAACAGAACGACTTGTAAATCAATAATATTCTCACATATGCAAAGCTTGGGCTACTAGCTTTAATTGAATCGTTAATTTTTCTAGTGATGTAATTTGGTTTTTCCTAGATGAGCTAATGGAGTCACTTGTATTTTGGTTATCCAGGTTGTTGCACCTGTCAAGATGACTTTCCAAATGTAAGAGCATTCATTTTTGTTCCTTCATTGCATAAAGCTGAGCATTCATTTTTCTTCCTTCATTGTATAAAGCTGAGCATTCATTTTTCTTCCTTCATTGATAAAGCTGAGCAATCATTTTTCTTCCTTCATCATATAAAGCTGATGATTCTTTTTTGTTCCTTCATTGTATAAAGCTGAATATTAGTAATTTGTGTCCTCCCTGATGCAGATATGCCACATCTGTAATTCCCATTAGTGCCTTCTTTGCGTCAAGTCTTTGGTAAGCTAATTGAAGACAATATGAAATTCTATTCCATCTCTTTTTATTTCTCTAGGCTTCTTTACAATATCCCTACATGCAAAGGCAAGCCTATGCAGGCATGTAGTATGTGAATGCATATATGCCTAAAATGGTGAAGCATCTTAAACTAATTTTGACTATTAATATTGCACAAATGCATACTTGCAACATTGGTGTTTGTATCAACCGAATTGTTTGCCTTGAAATGATTATGTGTTTGTGTTGAAGTTGTTTGCACACCTAGCAGGTGCTGCGATGTTCTTTGTGTTGGACTGTCTTATTGCCCTATTTGCCTGATATACCTGTTGCTTGGAATTGGATGATGCAACTTCCTTATTATGTGAAATTGCTTAATGCAATAGCAATCTTAGTTGACATGGGTTGCTGTATGGACAAAGGAGTGCTTTCTACACAGGCTTTAAGCCTTTGACTTAATTCTATACCAATTATAACTTAGTTAATTTACTAGTTTCCATTCTCAAGCTCCATATAGTACTTATTATCCACTGAATGGCAGTTTGTTACTTTTCTTTAGAGTTGTCTTAACTCAGGTTTCGCAGCATGACTCTCCCTCACATACTATTCATGCGAAACTTTATTGATTTTTGTTTTTGTTTTACAGGTTCGGAAATACAGCATACCTATACATTTCAGTGGCCTTCATTCAAATGCTCAAGGCTTTGAGTGAGTTTACTGCGCACCTTCCTTATATTATTGTTATGATATGGTACTGATTTGAATTAATTCGAATTGCAGTGCCTGTGGCAACATTTATAATGGCCGTTCTATGTGGTACTGACAAATTAAGGCGGGACCTTTTCTTGAACATGGTGCTGGTCAGTGTTGGTGTTGTAGTTTCATCATATGGGGAGATTCATTTTAATGTGATAGGAACATTATACCAAGTAACTGGCATTGTTGCGGAAGCCCTCAGGCTGGTCCTGACACAGGTCCTCCTCCAAAAAAAGGGATTAACCCTGAATCCTATTACAAGCCTGTATTACATAGCGCCTTGCAGGTACCGGATACTTTATCTAAAATTCTGAATACTTGCTTGCTTATTATATTCTCTCTTGAAGAATCCTTGTACAAAAATATGTGAATTATCATTTCTATGTAACAGGATACTTGAAAAAATGATGACTGGCATTTTCGTAAATTCTTTTGAGTGATACTAACGAGCCAGTGACTTAAAATGCTCTTAATGCTTGATAGATGATTGGATAGGGATGCCGACTTAAGGAATAGAGATGACAACTTGACATGAGATTGAGGCCACACAACTATGTTTGTAATATGTGTGTAAAAATAAACTAGAACACTCTATTGTTATTGGTTTTAGTATGGATATGAACCGAATCAGTAGTTCCCAAAAGGCATATCAAAAAACATATATAATCCTATTAGGCGTATGTTCAAACTCTGTAATCATGTAATGTTTCTGGTAGATGTACATATGCATTATGCAACAAGCCCATTTATGGTAGGTTTATCTGTTCATGACAACTTTCGCTAGGACTTTTTTATATGATGCTAGGACTCTTATATGAGGTTGTTACTAACAAACATCTGCTGGCTACTTTTCTCCAGGACTCAGTTCAAATGAGCTGTCAAAATTAATTAACTTGCTATATTTGATTGGTCATATTACTGAAGTCTTCATGTTCTATGGTGAATTTAGGTTCATAACAATTAACATATGTTGCCTATATGTTAACCAAAGAATCATATGCATATATTGAAGGGCTTAAGTTATATTGGATGACTATTTTACTCGTTACTTGGAGTATTTGATCCCGAGCTCATATGCTCCCGCATGAACAGTAAAATCCAAAAAAATAGTAAAAAAAATTCAAAAAAATCTGAATTTTTTTTGTGATGAACATTGATAAATTTTCTAACTGCATGCAAAATTTCAGGTCAAAATGACATTCGTGGAAGTCTGGGCAAAAAAAATAAAATCGATGGTCCAAAAAAACTATTGTTGGAAGCATTTTGGAGCATCGATTTTGTTATTTTTGCCCAGACCTCCACGAATGTCATTTCGAACTGAAATTTTGTGTGCAGTTAGATCATTCATCAATGTTTATCACAAAAAAAAAATAGATTTTTTTGAATTTTTTACTATTTTTTTCGATTTTGCTGTTCATGCGGGAGCATATGAGCTCGGGATCAAAAGAGCACTTTCGTTACTAAGTGCTCTACTTACAATGTTCAGTACTAGATTAATATCCATGAGATTATTGTCAAATGTACTTTACAAGGAATATTTGGTTTTTAAGCATGAACCATAAATTCTGTTTAGCCATCTACAACCCGTTGGCTGTTGCTTAGCATGGCATTTTAGTCTAGTTGAGTGTCGAGTCAAATTTGTCGTAAGCCTAGTTAGCTGAAATCCTATACTTTGTGAAGTACATATGCATCTAGAAACATTTGACTTCTCATGATTGTTATGACTTATGAGTGTCATTCCTTTTCATGCTTTAGAATATCATTTGCTCATAATGATTTAATTAAGTATGAACGCTCTCAGTTTATTCCAGAAGAGCTTCTTTGTATTACTAGAAACCAAACCATATGCACTTTTCCATAAGCTATATATGTTGTGTAAAACAAGCAGAGTTTGCCAATACTAATGACTAGCTCAATGCTGTTTCTTTTTAAAACATGCTGTGAGCATATCTTTCGTTGACATTCCTTTGCAGCCTTTATCATTTCCATTTGAGGTCATTATGCAACTTGTTCTGTAATATAACTAAATATTGCATGTTCTGTATGTCTCCAGAATGCTTTAGTCTTCCACATTTATTTTAGATGCAATTTATCTAATGTATTATTCTTTCATGCAGTTTCATCTTCCTATTTGGTCCATGGTATTTACTGGAAAAGCCAGAAATGGACATCTCTCCAATTCAGTTCAATTATTGGATATTTTTCTCGAATGCACTTGCTGCATTTGCATTAAACATATCCATATTCCTAGTTATTGGAAGAACAGGAGCAGTCACTGTCAGAGTTGCAGGAGTTCTAAAGGACTGGATACTTATTGCCCTCTCGACCATTATCTTTCCTGAATCTACTATTACAAGCCTCAACATAATTGGATATGCCGTTGGTAATTATCATGCATTCAGTTTCCGTCCAGATATAATTTGCAAATGGATCTTGTAATAATAAGTTGGTATGCCTGTTTTGAATATATATTTTGCGAACAAACTCTTAACTTGTAGTAATTTAATGTGTAGCGCTCTCTGGCGTTGTCATGTACAATTATTTGAAGATGAAAGATGTGACAGCAATTCAACTTCCAATTGATAACACTGCTGATAGAGCTACCAAGGTTAGTGTACATATCACACTGTAGTTTCAATATTTAATTTTCTTTAGCTTTTTTAGGTCGTCCATCGTACAATGTCATCAAGAGAAGCCTTTGATGTATCACTACTTCAGAGGGCATTATCGTTGCATTTTTCATATTTTTTTTCCATATTCTTTCCTTCTCCCTATTTTATTCGTTGTTGCGTATGACACCTCTAGTACAAAAATTCAATTGTTTTGCCCTGCCGATGTGTATCGTGTTGTCAGACAGGACATATGAGGTTGTGGACCAGAGATGACTATTCTTATTCCTATGTTTTCTCACCATTTAGTACATGCCATTTTTATCTCCTATTTCTTGAGCTTATCCTTGTTCTATCATCTAACAAACTTTTACAATCATCTGTGCACCTGGCAGCGACCATCTTAGTGTCAGACACGCCTGGCATGCTGTTTCTTCGCTTAGCTTCCACTAAAGTTGATAGAACATATGGTTCCAATTTGTAGCGTATGCCACTCCGGTTCTCATCTGGTCACAAACATCTTATTAATCCACGGATACTAGTTTTAGAGTTTGTCTCTCGGGGATGTCAAGTTGCATTATATAAGTGTTCTGCTGCCATTCCGGTCACGAAATGGCTGCTTTCAGTTTCTGATACGTTCCTTTTCCTCTTTCAGGAAAAGAAGGTTGTCAACATATACAAACCCGACAGTTCCATTGACAGTATTGATGAAACTGTTGTTGGAGGTGTGGCAGTTGGAAGTCTGGCAACAGAAGCTGCAGCTGTTGACGAGGAAGCCCCATTGATCCCTTCATCACGCATCTCCCATGTAACCCGGACACAAACAGGCGGTCTCAGTAGCAGATGACCACGGTTTTCTAAAGTTTTGAGTCAGGTTGAGGTAGCAAACTTCATCCTATATCTTCCTCCTGGATAGTCCGAGAACTACGAGAAGACCCTCTTTGGAAGCTTTGCCGATCGATTGGTCTTGCACGTTCCTTTTCTCCACGACATGTTTGCCTGGATGTCTTGCTAGTTGGCGCTGAAAGCTGTTTCAGGAGACACCTGGAGGTGAATTAGAGAAAGTAGCAGTGATAGAATGATTCATTACTTGTTATCTGTACCTGCGTATTTTGAGAATTTTTTGCCGGTAGTCCATGTTAGATATACGACATTTCTTAACCCAGCGTATGGAAATGCTGTCGGATCATAGATGGTGTAAGGCATCTTTGTAGATGCTAAATCTAATAGCAGAGGTTCCATTCCGTCAGTCGATGTGTGCTGTTCTTGTTGCCTTCAGCATGAGTACCAAATGTGGATTTTAGCTGGATAATATGATCTATTGATCTGATATTATACATGGTAATGGCAGGAACTTTTCCAGTGAACTGGTATGTAAGCACCAAATGCATGAGCCCTTTCTGTTGGATACTGTACGTGCAAGCGCAGTTATGTTTTTCTCAAGTTTTGTCTTAGTCTGAGCATGTAAAAATGTAGGGAAAACTATAATGCAAGTTTTTTTGGTTGAAAGACTATGATGCAAGTTTTTTTTTTTGAAAAACTATAATGCTAGTTTTTTTACAAAGCGCCTCAAACATAACAAAAGTTACATCGAGGTCTATGAATCGCCGTTGTCGCCGCTCTCATACTAAGAGTCGCCCTAACCTTGTCGACGATAGTAGGGAAGTCTTCATGCACTTGCTCCTAATGACCAACGCTTTAGAACCACAGTCATTGTCATTGAATCATTGAATCGATCCGAAAAATCTGACACCAAATCTCGCCGTTGCCTACGCACGGTGAGAAACCCTAACCTCGCCGCCCCAAAGAGTCGGCAGGAATCGTTAACCCACAGTTTGCAATCGGGGTCACTTTTAACGGTAAGGTGGTTTTGATCTGTTTAAGTAATCTAGCTTTCTCAAATCATACCTTAATTATATTCTCAAGGCCATATTTTATGCAAAGTGGATAATACTTGGATACAAATACGACTACACCAGTAACATTTTTTTATTCCATCCCATTCCATATAGATACACATTGTAACGAGTAAACAACATTGAGTCATTTGACTCGTAGCAACTCTAGCCATAGCCCCAAAAATTCTCTCCTCCACCCTCAACACTATTTGGGGGGAGGGAGGCTCCCAAAATAGTGTCTACTTTTTTTAGTGGCATTACAATGATATCCTCCAAAACCTCCCCCCTTCCCACATTTATTCTTCTTCCATTTTCACATGAAAAGACAAAATAAGAACTCATTGATGGTGAACCATGACAAGCGATGGCGGGAGGTGGCAGACAGCGACAAGAAACGGCGGTTGTCGGTGGACAACGGTCGACAATAACATATATCGGCCAATAGGATTCATGAAGGAATGGAGAGCCGTTATAGTTGCCCCCTACACATTTGGGAGAAAGACGGTGTGGATGGAGGGACCCCAAGATGAAACAGGAGTTGGAGTAGGGTTTTAGCTTATAAACGAGAGAGGTGAAAGGAAGAATGGCGACGCAAGGTTTGCCCTGCTCCAGCGAGGGAGGAGCGATGACGGCGGCGCGTCTTCGGTTCGCTTCAGTGCTTGTAGTCGTCGCTAGGTGGTCTACGGATCTGGATGTAATTTTTATTATTTCTCGAATTCGTTGTACTACCATGTTTGAAGATGAATAGATTGAGTTTGCAAAAAAAATAAAATAGATTGAAAGTTTTTCGAAAAAAAAACGAGAGAGGTGAAAGGAAGAATGGCGACCCAATCTTTTTTTGAGTAACGAATGGCTACACAATTTGTAGTTGCTCTCACCGGTGTCGCCTGACCCGAGCCCCTCTCCCCGAGCCCGGCCCGGCCTGGCCCGGTCTGCTACTGTGTCCCTGGCCCTACCCAAAGCTCCAATCCGACCCGACCCAGCGCTCTAAAATCCGTCCTGGAGTCCATCGCCGCTGTACTGTGCCGTGGCTTTAGCGTCAACGCCGACGCCCCCCTTCCCACACACAGCCCCCTCCGCCCGCCGCCGCCACCGCCGCCGTCGCCGTCCCACCTCGTCGCCTCCGCCCCGTTCGCAACCCCCGACATCTGCTCCTGAGGTATGCCGTCCAGTCATCCACCCACGGTCGGATTACTTGAACCCAAAAACCTGGACTTAGATTTGGGGCGCGGCGGCGTGCGCCGCTCGCCGCCACGCCGCCTAGAACCCTAGATCCGCTCCCCTGCAGCCGGGTCCGGGCTTAGATTCGGCCAGGCTTCCGTTTCGCCGCGGCGTTGTTCTTAGCTCTACCGCGCTTAGAGATCTGGTCGGATTAGTTGCTTATTAGGGTTTTTGTTTCTTGCGTTTCTGCCGCTGCGGATTGGCGGCGACCGTCATCTTGTGCCTCGTCTCCCTTTGCATACGCATATTCTCATCGGTTTGTGCCTCATCGGTTCAAATATTTACATTGCTGAAGTATTATTTTTCCCGGACGCTGGCTAGATTTGAGGCTATGTTCGATGAGAAGCACCACTTCTAGATTAAAATTGACTCACAGTGGTACAGCTCTATGTCTATGTTGCTATATTTACATTGCTTAAGTATTATTTTGCCTGGATGCTGGCTAGATTTGAGGCTATGTTCGATGAGAAGCACCACTTCTAGATTAGAATTGACTCACAGTGGTATAGTTCCATGTCTATGTTGGAGGCTTGGTCTATCGTATTTCCTATGCTTGAGCACACACTATTCGTTAGTGCTGTGTAGTAGTAAGAAGTAGCCTGCAGTTCTAGATCTTCTGGATCTTGAGCTGTTTGGAGGTTTTTCGAAGCCGAACGTTGCATGGTGGTGTGCATGTGATTGCCACGTAGCGTATGTTTAGAATCAATTCTGAGGACCTTGAAGGCCATGCGCTTCCTGCTTTTTGTAAGTTGTAACGTTTCTCACTTGAGATACGCAGAGCTCGCTTTGTTTTTTTTTGTTCGAAAGAAATTATCACGTGATTCCTGGGTTATTTCCGAATCGGTCAACTCATACATGGTATTTTTACCGTTGCTGGCATTGGCTATTAAATTGTAGAGCTTATGTGGTTATCCACTTCGCTACCTGCCATTTTTTTCAGGTAACGTAGATCGCATGTTGGATTTAATTCTTTCAGTGTTTAAGTAAAGTGACTGTGCAGCTACTGGAATAGGTTGACATACGTTGTCGTATTGCATTGAATGCCTCGCTTTCACGTGATTCCTGGGTTATTTCCGAATCGGTCGACTCATACATGGTATTTTTACCGTTGCTGGCATTTTCGATTAAATTGTAGAGCTTATGTGGTTATCCACTTCGCTACCTGCCATTTTTTTTCAGTTAATGCAGATCGCATGTTTTCTTTCAGTGTTTAAGTAAAGTGACTGTGCAGCTACTGGAATAGGTTGACTTACATTGTCGTATTCCATTGAATGCCTCGCTTTTTTTTTTCCATGCAAAATCTGAAGTCAAGACTCCATCACTTACATCACTCTGTTCGTTTCTTACACTTGGTAGCTTCTGTATTCTGCAGGTGAACTGAGCACCCAACTTTTGTCAAGATGTCTGATAGTCATGAAACCGACAAGAATATTGAGATGTGGAAGATCAAGAAGCTGATCAAGGGACTCGAGTCTGCTAGAGGCAATGGCACAAGCATGATCTCTCTGATTATGCCTCCACGTGATCAAGTCTCGCGTGTGACAAAGATGTTGGGTGATGAATATGGTACTGCTTCAAACATAAAGAGTAGAGTCAATCGTCAATCTGTTTTGGGAGCCATCACCTCAGCTCAGCAGAGGCTGAAGCTGTATAACAGGGTTCCCCCAAATGGACTAGTTCTTTACACTGGAACAATTGTTACTGACGATGGCAAGGAAAAGAAGGTCACAATTGATTTTGAGCCATTCAAGCCCATCAATGCGTCCTTGTACCTTTGTGACAACAAATTCCACACTGAAGCCTTGAGTGAGCTCTTGGAATCCGATGACAAGTTTGGCTTCATCATTATGGATGGTAATGGAACTCTTTTTGGCACACTTAGTGGCAATACTCGTGAAGTGCTTCACAAATTCAGTGTGGATCTCCCCAAGAAGCATGGAAGAGGAGGGCAATCTGCTCTGCGTTTTGCTCGCCTTCGGATGGAGAAGCGTCACAATTATGTTCGGAAAACAGCTGAACTTGCTACTCAGTTCTTCATCAACCCAGCTACCAGCCAGCCTAATGTTGCGGGACTAATATTGGCTGGTTCTGCTGATTTTAAAACAGAACTGAGCCAATCTGACATGTTTGATCAGCGCCTTCAGTGCAAAATACTTAATGTGGTTGATGTTTCTTATGGTGGCGAGAGCGGTTTCAACCAGGCCATTGAGTTATCAGCTGAAATTCTAGCAAATGTGAAGTTCATACAAGAGAAGAAGTTGATCGGGAAGTACTTTGAAGAGATTAGTCAGGATACTGGGAAGTATGTCTTTGGAGTTGATGACACCCTGAAGGCTCTTGAAATGGGTGCTGTTGAAACTTTGATGGTGTGGGAAAACCTTGATGTCAATCGGTTTGTGCTTAAGCACAGTGCAACTGGAGAAATTATCATAAAGCATCTGAACAAAGAAGGTGAAGCCGACCAGAGCAACTTCCGTGATCCATCTACCAATGCTGAGTTAGAAGTCCAGGAGAAGACCTCACTTTTGGAATGGTTTGCTAATGAATACAAAAAGTTTGGCTGCACCCTTGAATTTGTTACCAATAAGTCTCAAGAGGGCTCACAGTTCTGTAGAGGATTTGGTGGCATTGGCGGTATCCTCCGCTATCAGCTGGACATTCGCTCCTTTGATGATCTTGATGACGACGAGGGTGTCTATGAAGACTCTGATTAGCAACCAATCAATCACATGCCTGAGGCAGTCGCGGTTAAATCTGAATTTGGCGTGACTATTTGCTCCGGGGCACCTCAAAGAAGCTGTGAGTTTCGTATCATATGCAATTAGCTTGTAGTAATTCCATTGTCATTTGCATGATTTCTGAAGCTCTCCTGTTCTATTTTCAGATCCATTGAATGATGGGCGCGGGTCAGCTACATATTATGCTTTAGAAGTCTGAGACGATACAACCGCAATTCCTCTATCAAACGACGTCGAGATGTTATCCTAAATCGCAATGATGACTCGTGTACTGAACCTTGTTTTTTCCCCAGGAACTCCTGCGTCGCTGTTGTCTGAACTGACTCTGTGTCTATGGTTCAATTTAGCAACTTGTCTGCCCTAATGGTAGAACATGGCAAATGTCTGCCTGAATTTGAGTTGTTGTAAGCTACCTATTGTTGTTGTCATGCGGGAAAGGTTGAATTGGGATTCATTCAAGTGTGTCTTTTAACTTCCGGTCTGTTACCTCCGCCCCAAATTAGATTTATCTAGGTATGGATGTATATCTGTCTGGACAAATCTAAGTCATCTCATTCGAGACGCTAAGTTATTTGTCTTAGATTTATCTAGGTATGGACAAATCTAAGTCATCTCATTCGAGACGGAGGGAGTATTTATCATCTGCATCTGCAGTATAAAGAGCACCAAAAGCTTCATCTGCATCTGCAGCACCAGAAGCAGCTGACCGGCTGAAACTTCGGCCGGGCGGCCGCGTGAGACTCGTTCGATCGTATCACTTGTTTGCTAAAGCGCATCGTCTCCTACCTTTGAAAGCGCTCCTGCAAGACGCCCCATTGCGCTTTTTTTTTCTCCTTTCGATCTCCACACCGTGGTGCACAGATGCTCCTGCAACAGAGGTGCCGGGACTTTGTGCCGACAAGTCTCTGCATGGATGACCACGGCGAAGGTTGCAACACCGGCGAGTGGACTTGCTGCAACCGGCCGAAGCCAGAGCTGGAACCACAGTTGGTTTTTGCTGCAAATAAGCAAGTTGAAACCACACTTGGTTTTTGCTACGACCGCATCACCTTTTCTGCTATCAGAAAGCTGCAAACCACACTATGAAAAAGCTATGACTGACAAGAACAAAAGCGACGACCGTCAGACTGACTGTTGCAACCAACAACGGCGAACTTGTGGCCGGCAACGGCGCACGGCTGCAACCTACGAAGGAGCCGCAACTGGCATCCAATTTTGCTAAACTTGTGTCGTGCTGTGTTACCACCGGTGTTGAGTTTTGCTACAACCAGTGTCGACGGTTGGAAAAAAGCTTCAACCGGCGTGAGAAAAAGCTTCAACCTGGTGTGGACGATGATGCTGAGAGCTGTGGCCAGGGGCACCGTGGTGTTGCGACGGACGTCCTACGACGGCGACGACTAGGTGTTGCATCGACAGAGACGTTGGGCATGCTACAAGACGGCGGCGTTTTGCTATTGGGGGGGGGGGGGGAGTGTCCTTGCTGGAACTGGCGAGGACGTGTGTTGCGAGGATGGCCGCCGAGCTGGCTGGCATCTCGGAGGATCACGACATGGACGCGGTGGGCAGGTGCCATGGCTTTCCTTTCTGTTTTTTGAACGAAGCAGATGGAAGAGAGAGAATATCGTGCGGCTATAACTAGTAACTAGGCAGATTGTACGTGTGCGGTGCGATCGTCCAAAATTTGACCGGCCAACTTGCGCCTATCACTGGCCTAACAATAATTACATGGAGGTCGACCAACTAGTGACGACTACAAGCATTGCGTAAAAATGAAGACTGGATCCAAGCAGATCCATTGAAGTTCAACATGGGTCGAGATCTGCTAGAGACACATCTTCACACGTCTTCCAACGACTCTAGACCTTATTCAACCTTACCAAGAAAAGGCCTTCACCCCGCTTTATATATAAAACAACAACCAACTTGCAACGAGTGATACAACACCACACGCACCCAAGGCAAGATACAAAGATGCTAAGAAGCAGCTAACACTCCCACAACAAGTCCAAGTAAACAACATATACACACTAAGCCTCACTAGGAAATCGAGGGAGCACTCAAGCGGGAACAAGCCACCGAGAAGAGACCAAGCCGCACGTCGTCGATCTATGAGGCCCAAGGCGATGATTTCAAGAAGATTACGCCACCGGAGTACCGCCACCACCCGATCCGGAGGATCACAATTTTCATCCGGGGCACCTTGGAGGATATGGAGTAACCACGACGGAGCCTTCAAGAAGATAACGATGTCCACGGACGACACCTCCGTCGGCCCGAGAAAGCCAGGCAGGGTATTCACCCCGGTAAACACACTCCAACTCTGAATAGGTTGCGGCCAGTCCCGGGGACAAATGCCACATCACAGCCACCGATCGACAAGCACCAACCGCCATGCCGCCCACACGGCCATAGAGACTAGCCTGCACCTGAGCCGCGAGCTCCGCCCACGAGCACGCCGCTCCCGCCACCAAGGCCGTCGCCCTGCATCCCGACGCTCTAGAAACCAACAAAGGAACGGACTTGGAACCGACCGGCAAAACCCAAGCATCAGCAGAGCCGCCGGTGACCAGACTGCCCCGAACAACTCAATCTGGAGCTCGGAGGCGCTAGGCAGGGGAAACGAGGAGAGGAGAGGAGCATGTCCGGACCGACGCCCGCCGCGTCGGTGACGGGTAGAGAGACCACTCATCCCTCCTGCAACCTCCCCACACGTCACCCCTGACGCCCCATCACGGCCTCCAGCCAGCTCCAAGCGGGGCAATAGCAGCCACCCTTCCATCGGCAAGGGATGTCGGCTTGTCCGCATCCTGCCGCCAAAGAGGGCCACATAGAGCCCATCCACCGAGGGGCCACCGCACCCCTGCAGCAGCCCACCGCGCACTGCCGCGGTCCACTCCCAGCGCCACGACCACGCCAGGTCGTGGCCAGCCACCCCGCGCCGCCTGTCGAGGGAGAGCCACCCGATCTCGATTTGAGCACGCGCTGCCTCCGCCACCGCGAGCACATCCCCGCCGGCCACACCACGCGGCCCTCCACGCCGGGGCAACAACCACCAGCGCTATCGTGCCCCGAAACGACGTGGTCGTCCCGCGCTGCCCACCACCGCTCAGATAGGAGAGGAGGCCCCGCCGCCGCCTCTGCCGGCTGGGCTTTGCCCGCCAGCGAGCTCCCGCGGCGACTAGGGTTTACCTGAAGGAAATATGCCCTAGAGGCAATAATAAAGTTATTATTTATTTCCTTATATCATGATAAATGTTTATTATTCATGCTAGAATTGTATTAACCGGAAACATAATACTTGTGTGAATACATAGACAAACAGAGTGTCACTAGTATGCCTCTACTTGACTAGCTCGTTGATCAAAGATGGTTATGTTTCCCAGCCATTGACATGAGTTGTCATTTGATTAACGGGATCACATCATTAGAAGAATGATGTGATTGACTTGACCCATTCCATTAGCTTAGCACATGATCGTTTAGTATTCTGCTATTGCTTTCTTCATGACTTATACATGTTCCTATGACTATGAGATTATGCAACTCCCGTTTACCGGAGGAACACTTTGTGTGCTACCAAACGTCACAACGTAACTGGGTGATTATAAAGGTGCTCTACAGGTGTCTCCGAAGGTACTTGTTGGGTTGGCGTATTTCGAGATTAGGATTTGTCACTCCGATTGTCGAAGAGGTATCTCTGGGCCCACTCGGTAATGCACATCACTTAAGCCTTGCAAGCATTGCAACTAATGAGTTAGTTGCGGGATGATGTATTACAGAACGAGTAAAGAGACTTGCCGGTAACGAGATTGAACTAGGTATTGAGATACCGACGATCGAATCTCGGGCAAGTAACATACCGATGACAAAGGGAACAACGTATGTTGTTATGCGGTCTGACCGATAAAGATCTTCGTACAATATGTGGGAGCCAATATGAGCATCCAGGTTCCGCTATGGGTTATTGACCAGAGACGTGTCCCGGTCATGTCTACATAGTTCTCGAACCCGTAGGGTCCGCACGCTTAAAGTTTCGATGATAGTTATATTATGAGTTTATATGTTTTGATGTACTGAAGGTTGTTCGGAGTCCCGGATGTGATCACGGACATAACGAGGAGTCTCGAAATGGTCGAGACATGAAGATTGATATATTGGACGACTATATTCGGACACCGGAATGGTTCCGGGGGTTATCGGATATATACCGGAGTACCGGGGGTTACCGGAACCCCCCCTGGGGATTAATGGGCCTATATGGGCCTTAGTGGAGAAGAGGAGGGGCGGCCAGGGCAGGCCGCGCGCCCCTCCCCCTCTAGTCCAAATTGGACAAGGAGGGGGGGGGGGGCGGCGCCCCCCTTTCCTTCTTCTCCTCCTCCTCTTTCCCCCCTTCTCCTAATCCAACAAGGAAGGGAGGGAGTCCTACTCCCGGTGGGAGTAGGACTCCTCCTGGCGCGCCCCTCTCCTGGCCGGCCGCCTCTCCCCCCTTTGCTCCTTTATATACGGGGGCAGGGGGCACCCCAAAGACACAACAATTGATCTGTTGATCTTTTAGCCGTGTGCGGTGCCCCCTCCACCATAATCCACCTCGATAATACTGTAGCGGTGCTTAGGCGAAGCCCTGCATCGGTAGAACATCATCATCGTCACCACGCCGTCGTGCTGACGAAACTCTCCCTCAACACTCGGCTGGACCAGAGTTCGAGGGGCGTCATCGGGCTGAACGTGTGCTGAACTCGGAGGTGCCGTGCGTTCGGTACTTGATCGGTCGGATCGTGAAGACGTAGGACTACATCAACCGCGTTGTGCTAACGCTTCCGCTTTCGGTCTACGAGGGT
This sequence comes from Triticum aestivum, assembly GCF_018294505.1. Lineage (NCBI taxonomy): Eukaryota > Viridiplantae > Streptophyta > Magnoliopsida > Poales > Poaceae > Triticum > Triticum aestivum. The sequence goes on from NC_057805.1 coordinate 16,964,092, forward strand.
ACGTGGACAACACTCCCCCCTCTCGTTGCTATGCATCACCATGATCTTGCGTGTGCGTATGATTTTTTTTGAAATTACTACGTTCCCCAACAGTGGCATCCGAGCCTGGTTTTATGCGTAGATGTCATATGCACGAGTAGAACACAAGTGAGTTGCGGCGATACAAGTCATACTGCTTACCAGCATGTCATACTTTGGTTTGGCGGTATTGTTGGATGAAGCGGCCCGGACCGACATTACGCGTACGCTTACGCGAGACTGGTTCTACCGACGTGCTTTGCACACAGGTGACTGGCGGGTGTCAGTTTCTCCAACTTTAGTTGAACCGAGTGTGGCTACGCCCGGTCCTTGAGAAGGTTAAAACAACACTAACTTGACGAACTATCGTTGTGGTTTTGGGGGTAGGTAAGAACGGTTCTTGCTAAGCCCGTAGCAGCCACGTAAAATTTGCAACAACACAGTAGAGGACGTCTAACTTGTTTTTGCAGGGCATGTTGTGATGTGATATGGTCAAGACATGATGCTAAATTTTATTGTATGAGATGATCATGTTTTGTAACCGAATTATCGGCAACTGGCAGGAGCCATATGGTTGTCGCTTTATTGTATGCAATGCAATCGCCCTGTAATGCTTTACTTTATCACTATGCAGCAACGATAGTCGTAGAAGCATAAGATTGGCGAGACGACAACGATGCTACGATGGAGATCAAGGTGTCGCGCCGGTGACGATGGTGATCATGACGGTGCTTCGGAGATGGAGATCACAAGCACAAGATGATGATGGCCATATCATATCACTTATATTGATTGCATGTGATGTTTATCTTTTATGCATCTTATCTTCTTTGATTGACGGTAGCATTTTAAGATGATCTCTCACTAAATTATCAAAGTATAAGTGTTCTCCCTGAGTATGCACCGTTGCGAAAGTTGTTCGTGCTGAGGCACCACGTGATGATCGGGTGTGATAGGCTCTACGTTCAAATACAACGGGTGCAAAACAGTTGCACACGCGGAATACTCAGGTTAAACTTGACGAGCCTAGCATATAACAGATATGGCCTCGGAACACGGAGACCGAAAGGTCGAGCGTGAATCATATAGTAGATATGATCAACATAGTGATGTTCACCATTGAAACTACTCCATCTCACGTGATGATCGGACATGGTTTAGTTGATTTGGATCACGTGATCACTTAGAGGATTAGAGGGATGTCTATCTAAGTGGGAGTTCTTAAGTAATATGATTAATTGAACTTTAATTTATCATGAACTTAGTCTTGGTAGTATTAGCATATCTATCTGGTAGATCAATAGCTCGCGTTGTTGCTTCCCTATGTTTTATATATGTTCCTAGAGAAAACTAAGTTGAAAAATGTTATGAACGTCTGGCAGAGCAAAGCTGATGACTACTCGATAGTTCAGTGTGCCATGCTTTACGGCTTAGAACCGGGTCTTCAACGACGTTTTGAACGTCATGGAGCATATGAGATATTCCAGGAGTTGAAGTTAATATTTCAAGCAAATGCCCGGATTGAGAGATATGAAGTCTCCAATAAGTTCTACAGCTGCAAGATGGAGGAGAATAGTTCTGTCAGTGAGCATATACTCAAAATGTCTGGGTATAACAATCACTTGATTCAACTGGGAGTTAATCTTCCGGATGATAGCGTCATTGACAGAATTCTTCAATCACTGCCACCAAGCTACAAGAGCTTCGTGATGAACTATGACATGCAAGGGATGGATAAGACGATTCTCGAGCTCTTCGCAATGCTAAAGGCTGCGGAGGTAGAAATCAAAAAGGAGCATCAAGTGTTGATGGTCAATAAGACCACCAGTTTCAAGAAAAAGGGCAAAGGGAAGAAGAAGGGGAACTTCAAGAAGAACATCAAGCAAGTTGCTGCTCAGGAGAAGAAAGTCTGGACCTAAGCCTGAGACTGAGTGCTTCTACTGCAAGCAGACTGGTCACTGGAAGCGGAACTGCCCCAAGTATTTGGCGGATAAGAAGGATGGCAAGGTGAACAAAGGTATATGTGATATACATGTTATTGATGTGTACCTTACTAATGCTCGCAGTAGCACCTGGGTATTTGATACTGGTTCTGTTGCTAATATTTGCAACTCGAAACAGGGACTACATATTAAGCGAAGATTGGCTAAGGACGAGGTGACGATGCGCGTGGGAAATGGTTCCAAAGTCGATGTGATCGCGGTCGGCACGCTACCTCTACATCTACCTTCGGGATTAGTTTTAGACCTGAATAATTGTTATTTGGTGCCAGCGTTGAGAATGAACATTATATCTGGATCTTGTTTGATGCGAGACGATTATTCATTTAAATCAGAGAATAATGGTTGTTCTATTTATATGAGTAATATCTTTTATGGTCATGCACCCTTGAAGAGTGGTCTATTTTTGTTGAATCTCGATAGTAGTGATACACATATTCATAATATAGAAGCCAAAAGAAGCAGAGTTGATAATGATAGTGCAACTTATTTGTGGCACTGCCGTTTAGGTCATATCGGTGTAAAGCGCATAAAGAAACTCCATACTGATGGACTTTTGGAACCACTTGATTATGAATCACTTGGTACTTGCGAACCGTGCCTCATGGGCAAGATGACTAAAACGCCGTTCTCCGGAACTATGGAGCGAGCAACAGATTTGTTGGAAATCATACATACAAATGTATGTGGTCCGATGAATATTGAGGCTCGAGGCGGATATCGTTATTTTCTCACCTTCACAGATGATTTGAGAAGATATGGGTATATCTACTTAATGAAACATAAGTCTGAAACATTTGAAAAGTTCAAAGAATTTCAGAGTGAAGTTGAAAATCATCGTAACAAGAAAATAAAGTTTCTACGATCTGATCGTGGAGGAGAATATTTGAGTTACGAGTTTGGTCTTCATTTGAAAAAATGCGGAATAGTTTCGCAACTCACGCCACCCGGAACACCACAGTGTAATGTGTGTCCGAACGTCGTAATCGTACTTTACTTGATATGGTGCGATCTATGATGTCTCTTACTGATTTACCGCTATCGTTTTGGGGTTATGCTTTAGAGACGGCTGCATTCACGTTAAATAGGACACCATCGAAATCCGTTGAGACGACGCCTTATGAACTGTGGTTTGGCAAGAAACCAAAGTTGTCGTTTCTTAAAAGTTTGGGGCTGCGATGCTTATGTGAAAAAGCTTCAACCTGATAAGCTCGAACCCAAATCGGAAAAATGTGTCTTCATAGGATACCCAAAAGAGACTGTTGGGTACACCTTCTATCACAGATCCGAAGGCAAGACTTTTGTTGCTAAATTTGGAATCTTTCTAGAGAAGGAGTTTCTCTCGAAAGAAGTGAGTGGGAGGAAAGTAGAACTTTATGAGGTAACTGTACCTGCTCCCTTATTGGAAAGTAGTTCATCACAGAAACCGGTTTCTGCGACACCTACACCAATTAGTGAGGAAGTTAATGATCATGATCATGAAACTTCAGATCAAGTTGTTACTGAACCTCGTAGGTCAACCAGAGTAAGATCCGCACCAGAGTGGTACGGTAATCCTGTTCTGGAAGTTATGTTGCTAGACCATGACGAACCTACGAACTATGAAGAAGCGATGGTGAGCCCAGATTCCGCAAAATGGCTTGAGGCCATGAAATCTGAGATGGGATCCATGTATGAGACCAAAGTGTTGACTTTGGTTGACTTGCCCGATGATCGGCAAGCCATTGAGAATAAATGGATCTTCAAGAAGAAGATTGACGCTGACGGTAATGTTACTGTCTATAAAGCTCGACTTGTTGCGAAAGGTTTTCGACAAGTTCAAGGGATTGACTATGATGAGACCTTCTCACCCGTAGCGATGCTTAAGTCTGTCCGAATCATGTTAGCAATTGCCGCATTTTATGATTATGAAATTTGGCAAATGGATGTAAAAACTGCATTCCTGAATGGATTTCTGGAAGAAGAGTTGTATATGATGCAACCGGAAGGTTTTGTCGATCCAAAGGGAGCTAACAAAGTGTGCAAGCTCCAGCGATCCATTTATGGACTGGAGCAAGCCTGTCGGAGTTGGAATAAACGCTTTGATAGTGTGATCAAAGCATTTGGTTTTATACAGACTTTTGGAGAAGCCTGTATTTACAAGAAAGTGAGTGGGAGCTCTGCAGCATTTCTGATATTATATGTGGATGACATATTGCTGATTGGAAATGATATAGAATTTCTGGATAGCATAAAGGGATACTTGAATAAGAGTTTTTCGATGAAAGACCTCGGTGAAGCTGCTTATATATTGGGCATCAAGATCTATAGAGATAGATCAAGACGCTTAATTGGACTTTCACAAAGCACATACCTTGACAAAGTTTTGAAGAAGTTCAAAATGGATCAAGCAAAGAAAGGGTTCTTGCCTGTGTTACAAGGTGTGAAGTTGAGTAAGACTCAATGCCCGACCACTACAGAAGATAGAGAGAAGATGAAAGATGTTCCCTATGCTTCAGCCATAGGCTCTATCATGTATGCAATGCTGTGTACCAGACCTGATGTGTGCCTTGCTATAAGTTTAGTAGGGAGGTACCAAAGTAATCCAGGAGTGGATCACTGGACAGCGGTCAAGAACATCCTGAAATACCTGAAAAGGACTAAGGATATGTTTCTCGTTTATGGAGGTGACAAAGAGCTCATCATAAATGGTTACGTTGATACAAGCTTTGACACTGATCCGGACGATTCTAAATCACAAACCGGATACATGTTTACATTGAACGTGAAGGAAATATGCCCTAGAGGCAATAATAAAGTTATTATTTATTTCCTTATATCATGATAAATGTTTATTATTCATGCTAGAATTGTATTAACCGGAAACATAATACATGTGTGAATACATAGACAAACATAGTGTCACTAGTATGCCTCTACTTGACTAGCTCATTGATCAAAGATGGTTGAGTTTCCTAGCCATAGACATGAGTTGTCATTTGATTAACGGGATCACATCATTAGGAGAATGATGTGATTGACTTGACCCATTCCGTTAGCTTAGCACTCGATCGTTTAGTATGTTGCTATTGCTTTCTACATGACTTATACATGTTCCTATGACTATGACATTATGCAACTCCCGTTTACCGGAGGAACACTTTGTGTGCTACCAAACGTCACAACGTAACTGGGTGATTATAAAGGTGCTCTACAGGTGTCTCCGAAGGTACTTGTTGGGTTGACGTATTTCGAGATTAGGATTTGTCACTCCGATTGTCGGAGAGGTATCTCTGGGCCCACTCGGTAATGCACATCACTATAAGCCTTGCAAGCATTGTAACTAATGAGTTAGTTGCGAGATGTTGTATTACGGAACGAGTAAAGAGACTTACCGGTAACGAGATTGAACTAGGTATTGAGATACCGACGATCGAATCTCGGGCAAGTAACATACCGATGACAAAGGGAACAACGTATGTTGTTATGCGGTTTGACCGATAAAGATCTTCGTAGAATATGTGGGAGCCAATATGAGCATACAGGTTCCACTATTGGTTATTGACCGGAGACATGTCTCGGTCATGTCTACATAGTTCTCGAACTCGTAGGGTCCGCACGCTTAAAGTTTCGATGACGGTTCTGTTATGAGTTTATGAGTTTTGATGTACCGAAGGTTGTTCGGAGTCCCGGATGTGATCACGAACATGACGAGGAGTCTCGAAATGGTCCCCAACAGCGTTAGCACAACGCGGTTGATGTAGTCGTACGTCTTCACGATCTGACCGATCAAGTACCGAACGCACGGCACCTCTGAGTTCAGCACACGTTCAGCCCGATGACGTCCCTCGAACTCCGATCTAGCCGAGTGTTGAGGGAGAGTTTCGTCAGCACGACGGCGTGGTGACGATGATGATGTTCTACCGACGCAGAGCTTCGCCTAAGCACCGCTACAGTATTATCGAGGTGGACTATGGTGGAGGGGGGCACCGCACACGGCTAAAAGATCAAACGATCAATTGTTGTGTCTCTAGGGTGCCCCCTGCCCCCGTATATAAAGGAACGAGGGGGGAGGTGCGGCCGGCCAGGAGGGGCGCGCCAGGTGGAGTCCTACTCCCACCGGGAGTAGGACTCCCTCCCTTTTCCTAGTTGGATTAGGAGTGGAGGGGGAAAGAGGAGGGAGAAAGGAAGGAAAGGGGGGGGGGCATCGCCCCCCTCTCCTTGTCCTATTCGGACTAGGGGGGAGGGGCGTGCGGCCCTTCCCTGACCGCCTCTCCTCTTCTCCACAAAGGCCCACTATGGCCCATTAAGCCCCCGGGGGGTTCCGGTAACCCCTCGGTACTCCGGTAAAATCTCGATTTCACTCGGAACAATTCCGATATCCAAAGATAGGCTTCCAATATATCAATCTTCATGTCTCGACCATTTCGAGACTCCTCGTCATGTCCTTGATCACATCCGGGACTCTGAACAACCTTCGGTACATCAAAACATATAAACTCATAATATAACTGTCATCGAAACTTTAAGCGTGCGGACCCTACAGGTTCGAGAACTATGTAGACATGACCGAGATACGTCTCCGGTCAATAAGCAATAGCGGAACCTGGATGCTCATATTGGCTCCCACATATTCTACGAAGATCTTTATCGGTCAGACCGCATAACAACATACGTTGTTCCCTTTGTCATCGGTATGTTACTTGCCCGATATTCGATTGTCGGTATCTCAATACCAAGTTCAATCTCGTTACCGGCAAGTCTCTTTACTCATTCCGTAGTACATCATCCCACAACTAACTCATTAGTTGCAATGCTTGCAAGGTTTAAGTGATGTGCAATACCGAGAGGGCCCAGAGATGCCTCTCCGACAATCAGAGTGACAAATCCTAATATCGAAATACGCCAACCCAACAAGTACCTTCGGAGACACCTGTAGAGCACCTTTATAATCACCCAGTTACGTTGTGACGTTTGGTAGCACACAAAGTGTTCCTCCGGTAAACGGGAGTTGCATAATCTCATAGTCATAGGAACATGTATAAGTCATGAAGAAAGCAATAGCAACATACTAAACGATCGAGTGCTAAGCTAACGGAATGGGTCAACTCAATCACATCATTCTCCTAATGATGTGATCCCGTTAATCAAATGACAACTCATGTCTATGGCTAGGAAACATAACCATCTTTGATCAACGAGCTAGTCAAGTAGAGGCATACTAGTGACACTCTGTTTGTCTATGTATTCACACAAGTATTATGTTTCCGGTTAATACAATTCTAGCATGAATAATAAACATTTATCATGATATAAGGAAATAAATAATAACTTTATTATTGCCTCTAGGGCATATTTCCTTCAGTCTCCCACTTGCACTAGAGTCAATAATCTAGATTACACAGTAATGATTCTAACACCCATGGAGCCTTGGTGCTGATCATGTTTTGCTCGTGGAAGAGGCTTAGTCAACGGGTCTGCAACATTCAGATCCGTATGTATCTTGCAAATTTCTATGTCTCCCACCTGGACTAAATCCCGGATGGAATTGAAGCGTCTCTTGATGTGCTTGGTTCTCTTGTGAAATCTGGATTCCTTCGCCAAGGCAATTGCACCAGTATTGTCACAAAAGATTTTCATTGGACCCGATGCACTAGGTATGACACCTAGATCGATATGAACTCCTTCATCCAGACTCCTTCATTTGCTGCTTCCGAAGCAGCTATGTACTCCGCTTCACACGTAGATCCCGCCACGACGCTTTGTTTAGAACTGCACCAACTGACAGCTCCACCGTTCAATGTAAACACGTATCCGGTTTGCGATTTAGAATCGTCCGGATCAGTGTCAAAGCTTGCATCAACGTAACCATTTACGATGAGCTCTTTGTCACCTCCATAAACGAGAAACATATCCTTAGTCCTTTTCAGGTATTTCAGGATGTTCTTGACCGCTGTCCAGTGATCCACTCCTGGATTACTTTGGTACCTCCCTGCTAGACTTATAGCAAGGCACACATCAGGTCTGGTACACAGCATTGCATACATGATAGAGCCTATGGCTGAAGCATAGGGAACATCTTTCATTTTCTCTCTATCTTCTGCAGTGGTCGGGCATTGAGTCTTACTCAACTTCACACCTTGTAACACAGGCAAGAACCCTTTCTTTGCTTGATCCATTTTGAACTTCTTCAAAACTTTGTCAAGGTATGTGCTTTGTGAAAGTCCAATTAAGCGTCTTGATCTATCTCTATAGATCTTGATGCCCAATATATAAGCAGCTTCACCGAGGTCTTTCATTGAAAAACTCTTATTCAAGTATCCCTTTATGCTATCCAGAAATTCTATATCATTTCCAATCAGCAATATGTCATCCACATATAATATTAGAAATGCTACAGAGCTCCCACTCACTTTCTTGTAAATACAGGCTTCTCCAAAAGTCTGTACAAAACCAAATGCTTTGATCACACTATCAAAGCGTTTATTCCAACTCCGAGAGGCTTGCACCAGTCCATAAATGGATCGCTGGAGCTTGCACACTTTGTTAGCTCCCTTTGGATCGACAAAACCTTCCGGTTGCATCATATACAACTCTTCTTCCAGAAATCCATTCAGGAATGCAGTTTTACATCCATTTGCCAAATTTCATAATCATAAAATGCGGCAATTGCTAACATGATTCGGACAGACTTAAGCATCGCTACGGGTGAGAAGGTCTCATCGTAGTCAATCCCTTGAACTTGTCGAAAACCTTTCGCAACAAGTCGAGCTTTATAGACAGTAACATTACCGTCAGCGTCAGTCTTCTTCTTGAAGATCCATTTATTCTCAATTGCTTGCCGATCATCGGGCAAGTCAACCAAAGTCCACACTTTGTTCTCATACATGGATCCCATCTCAGATTTCATGGCCTCAAGCCATTTTGCGGAATCTGGGCTCACCATCGCTTCTTCATAGTTCGTAGGTTCGTCATGGTCTAGCAACATAACTTCCAGAACAGGATTACCGTACCACTCTGGTGCGGATCTTACTCTGGTTGACCTACGAGGTTCAGTAACAACTTGATCTGAAGTTCCATGATCATCATCATTAACTTCCTCACTAATTGGTGTAGGCGTCGCAGAAACCGGTTTCTGCGATGAACTACTTTCCAATAAGGGAGCAGGTACAATTACCTCATCATGTTCTACTTTCCTCCCACTCACTTCTTTAGAGAGAAACTCCTTCTCTAGAAAGATTCTGAATTTAGCAACAAAAGTCTTGCCTTCGGATCTGTGATAGAAGGTGTACCCAACAGTCTCCTTTGGGTATCCTATGAAGACACATTTCTCCGATTTGGGTTCGAGCTTATCAGGTTGAAGCTTTTTCACATAAGCATCGCAGCCCCAAACTTTAAGAAACGACAACTTTGGTTTCTTGCCAAACCACAGTTCATAAGGCGTCGTCTCAACGGATTTTGATGGTGCCCTATTTAACGTGAATGCGGCCGTCTCTAAAGCATAACCCCAAAACGATAGCGGTAAATCAGTAAGAGACATCATAGATCGCACCATATCTAGTAGAGTACGATTACGACGTTCGGACACACCATTACGCTGTGGTGTTCCGGGTGGCGTGAGTTGCGAAACTATTCCGCATTGTTTCAAATGAAGACCAAACTCATAACTCAAATATTCTCCTCCACGATCAGATCGTAGAAACTTTATTTTCTTGTTACGATGATTTTCAACTTCACTCTGAAATTCTTTGAACTTTTCAAATGTTTCAGACTTATGTTTCATTAAGTAGATATACCCATATCTGCTTAAATCATCTGTGAAGGTGAGAAAATAACGATATCCGCCACGAGCCTCAACATTCATCGGACCACATACATCTGTATGTATGATTTCCAACAAATCTGTTGCTCTCTCCATAGTTCCGGAGAACGGCGTTTTAGTCATCTTGCCCATGAGGCACGGTTCGCAAGTACCAAGTGATTCATAATCAAGTGGTTCCAAAAGTCCATCAGTATGGAGTTTCTTCATGCGCTTTACACCGATATGACCTAAACGGCAGTGCCACAAATAAGTTGCACTATCATTATCAACTCTGCATCTTTTGGCTTCAATATTATGAATATGTGTATCACTACTATCGAGATTCAACAAAAATAGACCACTCTTCAAGGGTGCATGACCATAAAAGATATTACTCATATAAATAGAACAACCATTATTCTCTGATTTAAATGAATAACCGTCTCGCATCAAACAAGATCCAGATATAATGTTCATGCTTAACGCTGGCACCAAATAACAATTATTTAGGTCTAAAACTAATCCCGAAGGTAGATGTAGAGGTAGCGTGCCGACCGCGATCACATCGACTTTGGAACCATTTCCCACGCGCATCGTCACCTCGTCCTTAGCCAATCTTCGCTTAATCCGTAGCCCCTGTTTCGAGTTGCAAATATTAGCAACAGAACCAGTATCAAATACCCAGGTGCTACTGCGAGCATTAGTAAGGTACACATCAATAACATGTATATCACATATACCTTTGTTCACCTTGCCATCCTTCTTATCCGCCAAATACTTGGGGCAGTTCCGCTTCCAGTGACCAGTCTGCTTGCAGTAGAAGCACTCAGTCTCAGGCTTAGGTCCAGACTTGGGTTTCTTCTCCTGAACAGCAACTTGCTTGCTGTTCTTCTTGAAGTTCCCCTTCTTCTTCCCTTTGCCCTTTTTCTTGAAACTGGTGGTCTTATTGACCATCAACACTTGATGCTCCTTTTTGATTTCTACCTCCGCAGCCTTTAGCATTGCGAAGAGCTCGGGAATCGTCTTATCCATCCCTTGCATGTTATAGTTCATCACGAAGCTCTTGTAGCTTGGTGGCAGTGATTGGAGAATTCTGTCAATGACGCTATCATCCGGAAGATTAACTCCCAGTTGAATCAAGTGATTATTATACCCAGACATTTTGAGTATATGCTCACTGACAGAACTATTCTCCTCCATCTTGCAGCTGTAGAACTTATTGGAGACTTCATATCTCTCAATCCGGGCATTTGCTTGAAATATTAACTTCAACTCCTGGAACATCTCATATGCTCCATGACGTTCAAAACGTCGTTGAAGTCCCGGTTCTAAGCCGTAAAGCATGGCACATTGAACTATCGAGTAGTCATCAGCTTTGCTCTGCCAGACGTTCTTAACGTCGTCAGTTGCATCAGCAGCAGGCCTGGCACCCAGCGGTGCTTCCAGGACGTAATTCTTCTGTGCAGCAATGAGGATAATCCTCAAGTTACGGACCCAGTCCGTGTAATTGCTACCATCATCTTTCAACTTTGCTTTCTCAAGGAACGCATTAAAATTCAACGGAACAACAACATGGGCCATCTATCTACAATCAACATAGACAAGCAAGATACTATCAGGTACTAAGTTCATGATAAATTTAAGTTCAATTAATCATATTACTTAAGAACTCCCACTTAGATAGACATCCCTCTAATCCTCTAAGTGATCACGTGATCCATATCAACTAAACCATGTCCGATCATCACGTGAGATGGAGTAGTTTCAACGGTGAACATCACTATGTTGATCATATCTACTATATGATTCACGCTCGACCTTTCAGTCTCCGTGTTCCGAGGCCATATCTGTTATATGCTAGGCTCGTCAAGCTTAACCTGAGTATTCCGCGTGTGCAACTGTTTTGCACCCGTTGTATTCGAACGTAGAGCCTATCACACCCGATCATCACGTGGTGTCTCAGCACGAAGAACTTTCGCAACGGTGCATACTCAGGGAGAACACTTATACTTTGATAATTTAGTGAGGGATCATCTTATAATGCTATCGTCAATCAAAGCAAGATAAGATGCATAAAAGATAAACATCACATGCAATCAATATAAGTGATATGATATGGCCATCATCATCTTGTGCTTGTGATCTCCATCTCCGAAGCACCGTCATGATCACCATCGTCACCGGTGCGACACCTTGACCTTCATCGTAGCATCGTTGTCGTCTCGCCAATCTTATGCTTCTACGACTATCGCTACCGCTTAGTGATAAAGTAAAGCATTACAGGGCGATTGCATTGCATACAATAAAGCGACAACCATATGGCTCCTGCCAGTTGCCGATAACTCGGTTACAAAACATGGTCATCTCATACAATAAAATTTAGCATCAACCGTTCTTACCTACGCATCAAAACCACAACGATAGTTTGTCAAGTTGGTGCTGTTTTAACCTTCGCAAGGACCGGGCGTAGCCACACTCGGTTCAACTAAAGTTGGAGAAACTGACACCCGCCAGCCACCTGTCTGCAAAGCACGTCGGTAGAACCAGTCTCGCGTAAGCGTACGCGTAATGTCGGTCCGGGCCGCTTCATCCAACAATACCGCCGAACCAAAGTATGACATGCTGGTAAGCAGTATGACTTATATCACCCACAACTCACTTGTGTTCTACTCGTGCATATAACATCAACGCATAAAACCTGGCTCGGATGCCACTGTTGGGGAACATAGTAATTTCAAAAATTTCCTACGCACACGCAAGATCATGGTGATGCATAGCAACGAGAGGGGAGAGTGTTGTCCACGTACCCTTGTAGACCGAAAGCGGAAGCGTTAGCACAACGCGGTTGATGTAGTCGTACGTCTTCACGATCCGACTGATCAAGTACCGAACGCACGGCACCTCCGAGTTCAGCACACGTTCAGCCCGATGACGTCCCTCGAACTCCGATCCAGCCGAGTGTTGAGGGAGAGTTTCGTCAGCACGACGACATGGTGACGATGATGATGTTCTACCGACGCAGGGCTTCGCCTAAGCACCGCTACAGTATTATCAAGGTGGACTATGGTGTAGGGGGGCACCGCACACGGCTAGAAGATCAAACGATCAATTGTTGTGTCTCTAGGGTGCCCCCTGCCCCCGTATATAAAGGAGCAAGGGGGGAGGTGCGGCCGGCCAGGAGGGGAGCGCCAGGTGCCCTTTTCCGAGTTGGATTAGGAGTGGAGGGGGAAAGAGGAGGGAGAAAGGAAGGAAAGGGGGGGGGGCGCCGTCCCCCGCTCCTTGTCCTATTCGGACTAGGGGGAGGGGCGCGCGGCCCTGCCCTGGCCGCCTCTCCTCTTCTCCACAAAGGCCCACTATGGCCCATTAATCCCCCGGGGGGTTCCGGTAACCCCTCGGTACTCCGGTAAAATCCCGATTTCATTCGGAACACTTCCGATACCAAATATAGGCTTCCAATATATCAATCTTCATGTCTCGACCATTTCGAGACTCCTCTTCATGTCCGTGATCACATCCGGGACTCCGAACAACCTTCGGTACATCAAAACATATAAACTCATAATATAACTGTCATCGAAACGTTAAGCGTGCGGACCCTACGGGTTCGAGAACTTTGTAGACATGACCGAGATACGTCTCCGGTCAATAAGCAATAGTGGAACCTGGATGCTCATATTGGCTCCCACATATTGTACGAAGATCTTTATCGGTCAAACCGCATAACAACATACGTTGTTCCCTTTGTCATCGGTATGTTACTTGCCCGAGATTCGATCGTCGGTATCTCAATACCTAGTTCAATCTCGTTACCGGCAAGTCTCTTTACTCGTTCCGTAATACATCATCCCACAACTAACTCATTACTTGCAACGCTTGCAAGGTTTAAGTGATGTGCATTACCGAGAGGGCCCAAAGATACCTCTCCGACAATCGGAGTGACAAATCCTAATCTCGAAATACGCCAACCCAACAAGTACCTTCGGAGACACCTGTAGACCACCTTTATAATCACCCAGTTATGTTGTGACGTTTGGTAGCACACAAAGTGTTCCTCCGGTAAACGGGAGTTGCATAATCTCATAGTCATAGGAACATGTATAAGTCATGAAGAAAGAAATAGCAACATACTAAACGATCGAGTGCTAAGCTAACGGAATGGGTCAAGTCAATCACATGATTCTCCTAATGATGTGTAACACCCCCAGTGTCATGCTACAGTAACTCTCTGTGATTAAGCCTAATCATTTGGCTAAAGAATGCTTAATCACCTTTGTTCAATATCTCTTTTCAACTCCCATCTGAATTCAAATTCAAATCATAAGTGAAATTTGAAGTTGCACAAAAGTTGCTGGAAAAATGTTCATCATTTAGCAAATATTCCAATACAATTTGATGTAATTAAAAACAACATCACTCCTATGCTAAAATGGACACTAACATTTATAACAGTGCCATTCCAGCAATTTAAAATGCAAATTCACTTATGAAAATTCCAAATGAATCTAAACCTCTCCCAAAAATAATTGTGGCAGTGCCTAAAAATGCACTGGACCTTTATGATCCAGTTCCACATTTTTCCTAAATCATTAGGGTCCCCAGATAAATCATTTTCCTTCTCTTGTGATTAAAGAAAAGAAAAGGAAAAGCAGAAGAGAGAGAGAGAGAGAACCCCCCCCCCCGTGTCCCTCTGGACCTCAACCAGCCTTGCCGGCCCAGTCGGCCCAGCTCCCCGCACCGCACCCTCCCTTCCTGTTCCTCGGTCGCGCGCCGCTACAGGGCACGGTCGCCACCGAACCCACCTCGTCGGCGCCGTCCCGAGGGGATAAGGCCGACAGCCGTGCCCCCTCGAGCTCCCCCCGCCCTCTCCCACTCGCCTCTCCCAGATCCACTCCCCTCTCTCCATCCGCTCGCTCCTCGCCTCTCCCCTTCGTTCCCCATCGCCACCGAGCGCCATCGCCGCCGAGCACCGCGGCCACCGACGCCCATTCCTCCCTCCGAGGTGTCCAGGAGGTCCGCGGTGGACTGCTTCTTCATCCTCGTCACCGGATCGATCCCGAGGAGCGCCACCGTCGTCGCTCGCATCTTCTTCCCCAACTGCGGCCACCGCTACGCCGCCGTTCGATCCGCCTCGAATCTGCAGCTACTAAACCCCCGAGGGCCACCGTGCGTGCCGCAAGGTGAGCCCCTCTTCCCCTTCCATCGCTCCCCTGGCCTCTTGCGCTCCCGTAGCCACCGCGTCCGCCAGGGCCGAGCTCAGCTCCGCCGCATAGCTCGCCGCCGTCGCCACGGGCATCGTCACGCTCGCCCGAGCACTCGAGAGTGCTCAGGCCACCTCGCCGCATCCGCCCGTGCCGCTAGGTCCCTTCCCCGTAGCCTCTAGCGCCGACCGCCCGTTTGCCCGTACTCCGGTGACCACCGCGGTGCGCGCCGCCATCGTTTTAGTGCGTTTCCGGCCAGGACACCACTGCTGTTCGACGCGCGCTACTCCGCTTGTTCGAACGCGCCCTCGCGCGCGCGAAACGGTTGCCCGTAGGCGAAATCCGACGAGGTCCGAGGCCCTCCGCCGTGTTTGCCGTCACCGGCGATGTGCCGCCGGCCGCCGCTGACGTGGCACACCTGGGGCCTCCCCTGGGTCACTGCCAGCGGGCCCCGCGGGCCCCGTTGACTGGGTTGACCTAGTCAACGTGCTGACTGGGCGTCTATGTGACGCTGACATGCGGGCCCCGCCACTTAATCTTCTAATTAAATGTTTTATTAATTAAAACTAATTAGTTTAGTTAATTAGTCCATGACAGGCGGGACCTACCTGCTAAATAACTCTGTTTAGTTAGTTTTAAAACTCTGTTAACTCTCTGTCTATGACATGTGGGCCCCGCTGGACCCACATGTCAGTTTTGACCTGGTCAGCGAGTCTGTTAACTGCTGACATCATCCCCACGCAATGCTGACATCATAATTCCTTTTCTGTTAATATTAATAATTCCAAAATATTGTTTAAACTTTGAAAATTCATAGTAATTAAACCGTAACTCCGATGAAAATGTTTTCTACATGAAAGTTGCTCAGAAAAATCCAACGAATCCGGATACACGGTCTGTTTACCTGTCAGATGCCTCTAACTATCTGAACATGGAACATTCCCCCTTCGCTTATCTGTCTGACACAGGTCCGGAACCGAGAATACATTCCCGGTTGAATTCCCCCTTCACCTACATCGTGTAGCCATACGTTAGGTCACACCCGGCACAGCATATTGCCACGTTATGCTTTGTGATGCTATGTTTGCTTTATGTTTACTGTTTCTTCCCCCTCTTCTCTCCGGCAGACCCCGAGACCGATGCTGCCCCTGTGATCGACTACGTCGACGACGACACTTCTTCCTTTTTAGCAGAGCTTCCAGGCAAGCCCCCCCTTGATCACCAGATATCGCCTATTCTTCTCTATACTGCTTGCATTAGAAGAGCGTAGCATGTTACTGCTTTCGGTTAATCCTATTCTGCTGCATAGCCTATCATTGTTGCTACAGTTGTTACCCTTACCTGCTATCCTACTGCTTAGTATAGGATGCTATTGTTCCATCAGTGGCCCTACACTCTTGTCCGTCTGCCATGCTATACTATCGGGCCGTGATCACTAGGGAGGTGATCACGGGTATATACTATATACTTTATATACATGGCACATGTGGTGACTAAAGTCGGGTCAGCTCGTTGAGTACCCGCAAGTGATTCTGATGAGGGGGCTGAAAGGACAGGTGGCTCCATCCCGGTAGAGGTGGGCCTGGGTTCCTGACGGCCCCTGACTGTTACTTTGTGGCGGAGCGACAGGGCAGGTTGAGACGACCTAGGAGAGAGGTGGGCCTGGCCCTGGTCGGCGTCCGCGGATACTTAAAAATAACACACTTAACGAGTTCTTGGTATTTGATCCGAGTCTGGCCATTTGGTCTATACGCACTAACCAACTACGCGGGAACAGTTATGGGCACTCAACGTCGTGGTATCAGCCGAAGCCTTCGTGACGTCAGCGACGGAGCGGCGCGCGCCGGATTGGACTGGAACGCCTGCTAGGCTAGGTCTGCTTCCGGCCGCCCTCGCAACATGCAGGTGTGCAATGGGCGATGGGCCCAGACCCCTGCGCCATAGGATTTAGACCGGCGTGCTGACCTCTCTGTTGTGCCTAGGTGGGGCTGCGACGTGTTGATCTCCCGAGGCCGGGCATGACCCAGGAAAGTGTATCCGGCCAAATGGGATCGAGCGTGTTGGGTTATGTGGTGCACCCCTGCAGGGAAGTTTATCTATTCAAATAGCCGTGTCCCTCGGTAAAAGGACGACCCGGAGTTGTACCTTGACCTTATGACAACTAGAACCGGATACTTAATAAAACACACCCTTCCAAGTGCCAGATACAACCCGGTGATCGCTCTCTAACAGGGCGACGAGGAGGGGATCGCCGGGTAGGATTATGCTATGCGATGCTACTTGGTGAACTTACCATCTACTCTCTTCTACATGCTGCAAGATGGAGGTGGCCAGAAGCGTAGTCTTCGACAGGATTAGCTATCCCCCTCTTATTCTGGCATTCTGCAGTTCAGTCCACCGATATGGCCCTTTACACATATACCCATGCATATGTAGTGTAGCTCCTTGCTTGCAAGTACTTTGGATGAGTACTCACGGTTGCTTTTCTCCCTCTTTTCCCCTTTCTATACCTGGTTGTCGCAACCAGATGGTGGAGTCCAGGAGCTAGAGATCCCGAGGATGATTCTACGTGGAGTTCGGCTTCGAGGAGTAGTTAGGAGGTCCCAGGCAGGAGGCCTTGCCTTTTCGATCGTTGCTACTTTTGTGCTAGCCTTCTTAAGGCAATCTTGTTTAACTTATGTCTGTACTCAGATATTGTTGCTTCCGCTGACTCGTCTATGATCGAGCACTTGTATTCGAGCCCTCGAGGCCCCTGGCTTGTATTATGATGCTTGTATGACTTATTTTTATTTTTAGAGTTGTGTTGTGATATCTTCCCGTGAGTCCCTGATCTTGGTCGTACACGTTTGCGTGTATGATTAGTGTACGGTCAAAACGGGGGCGTCACAAGTTGGTATCAGAGCCGACTGCCTGTAGGAATCCCCCTTCCACACTCCTTGGCCGAAGTCGAGTCTAGACATTGCAAAACTTTTACTAACATGGCTGTGTGTCTTACGGGCCCACGTCGCCATTGGGTGGTATTAGGATCTTTTATTCCTCGTCTGTACTCTGGGACTCTTATCTCTCTTCTATTCGGGTTAAATGATTTTTCTAAAATCTACCTTTAGGTTCTCGAGAAAACTTCTCCTGGAGAGCCCCTTCAGTCCAGATGACCGCCTGCTGCACCAGAAAATTTTGAAGATACTCTCCGATGTTTCCCCGAGACCCTGGTGCCCTTCGCCGTTGCAAATCCATGCCACCGATAAATCCCTATGGAAAGCTACATACACTTGTCGTCCATAACTTCATTTCCAATTGTTCTTGTTATTACAAGATACCCTGAAATACTTCGGATATTCCGAGAATCCTTTGGGTCTGCTGCCTTGCAGCTTCTTTTCCTCATGAATACATGTATGAATAATTCCTCACACTTACCGGGGATTCGTTCATCCCTAGTTATTCAGGTGTTTCGCAAATTCTTCGAAATGCCATTCGATCTTCCAAAATCCTCAGTAGCCTATTGCCTTTGATCTTCTTTACCTGCTTGCATAATGGTTACTTCCATATGTCTAGCAATATTCATTAAAATACTTTGTGATCGACATTCTGATCATGCTGGATCAACATGTGTGTGAATGCACACAATCATCAATTAATCCTTGGAAAATTTCTTTCCGGCTCAGACATTGTTCTGGATATGAGCTCGTTCTTGCCAAATCAAGATTTGATCGGGTGCACCTCTAAGTCTATTCAACTTACTCATCTTTTGATCAGAGCCTCTGCTTCTGATCCTTCGTCTTGAAATCATAATTCCTTTGTACTCAAGCATCGAATTATTCAGACGTTTCTATAAGTCGATGCCTTTGCATCCCCTTCTTCATCTGGCTGATTACCGATACTCACATCACTCTGTCGTGAATCACTAGATCCACTGTTGGGTTGTTATCCGACAATGTCCTTCACATCCAAAATCTTATGAGTTTTTCCCTGATACATAATACCTTCGGTAAATTGTATCATCTGCTTTGACCTCAATATTCTGCTTTCGAACTCGTATCTTTTGCTTGGTTGATGGTTGTATAGATTCGTAAAAATGCCCCGATGGGTTGAACTTATGCCTTCCATAATCTGTGTGAACCCAAGAGTTCTCACGAGTCTCACTCTTCTGGTACTTCGCCAGATAAATCTTCTGCACTACAATTTCTTCGAAAACGAAGAGTGAATGAAAGGTTATGCATTGAAGAAGTGGGAGTCGACCTTGAACCTTTGTGTTCATGCCCATGAAACCGATGTAGAACTTATCATGGAAGCTGCTCGTAAAAATAATAATAATAAACTCCTATTATAATCCATCTGGTATTTTGCTTTGATTCTTTGCAATCGTGGTCCCGACCATGATTGTTCTTCTTTGATCCCATTTCGTGGGCAAGGTAAAGCACTTGTCTTTTGCAAACCAATATGCCTGCCCAACCTCTATTCTGTTTTACCCTCGAGTGTTACCCCTTGGTATCTCGGGAATATCGCAAGAACTACATAACTTCTTATGAGTTCTTCATTGAACTACTATTGATCACCAATTCCAGTATCCCCGGGTTCTGAGTGGTTGGTCACTCGAGAACATCGGTAAGTGAATCGGTTCTGCACTCCGATTCGATAACTCTAAGTAATTTTCGTTGCTTACGAGTTTAGTAATCCTTCCAGTCATTCCTAGCCTGATCGGGTATATCATTATCGTGCTAATTTTAACTGTGCTACCCGGTCCTGGAGCACAACTTTTTGACGATGAGCGAAGCTTACGTCGATCTTCCTCATCTTATCATTCCACCTTGAACAACAAGCTTGAATCCGAGCTTGTGTCGTATACGTGGTTCCAATAGCCTTTGCTTCATCATTCCTTTTGCTTGATGTCGTTGCTGCTCGATGGCATCTTCATAGAGCCTCTCGACAAAATTTGTCGTGATCACCGTCAATATACTGCCTTGTTCTAAGATATCAATCGAATTCTTGAGGAGAAATACCATCCTTGCCCGTCGATGATTCGTGTTGTCATCGACACCATCCTTGACTTCCTTCCAATACAGACTTGGTCATGTTTTGATTATATCTTACATTCCTTGTCATTCTTGGAATTGTTCCTTTGTACTTCTTGTGACCTTCAGATTCAATCTTGCTTGAAACACCCTGTTAATGTTACCTCGAAGCATGACTGTGGTATGCCGAACAACAACAAGAACATTGGAAGTGCATTGCCAAATGTTTCTTGCTCTATTATCCAAAACACCGTTGTATGGATAACATCATGAATTCCCTTGCCCCTTTATCCAAAATGGTGATGTACTTGTTGATCTAACATGTATATCATGCTCTACTTTTCCTTGGGAAAAGTTACACTCCTAAATCTTGTGTATAAACACATTTTCCTTTCCATTGGTTTGATTAACCTTTCTTGTGATCTATATATGTTATAAGCAGAAATAATTCCCTGCTTATGGAAACACCTCGGTTTACAACTCTGTCAGTGTGACCCTGTTACTATTGCTGACGACATCCTGGTAACCACCGATGGACGAGAACTTTCCTATTGCTCCGCCTCGTTCAACGAGCAGGAAAATAGTTCTCTTCGTCCCTCGCCCTTGGTACCAACGATGTTGGCAACATAACTGGCAGTCTATCATCTGACATGCCTTGCTATCGACCCCCTTTCTACTTTTAACCCACATGGTGGGCCCAAAACCCACAGTTCCACAGGATCGGAACCTGACTCTCCTGTATATCTTTGATTCTGAAATATTCTTGAATTTGGCTTCGTATCATGTCACGAGCCACCTTTCGAGAGATGATCTATTCCCGATGCTCTGAACCCCTTTCTCACACCCTGTTCAGGTATCGATCGT
Source organism: Triticum aestivum (assembly GCF_018294505.1). Classification (NCBI taxonomy): domain Eukaryota; kingdom Viridiplantae; phylum Streptophyta; class Magnoliopsida; order Poales; family Poaceae; genus Triticum; species Triticum aestivum. The sequence continues at coordinate 16,984,961 of NC_057805.1, forward strand.
TTGTCCATTCGCTTGAAACTTCTTATTGTACCTTCATATTTTGCTGTCGACATTTTCTTATATTTCAACTCGAGAGATACTTCTGTCACATTCCCTGAATTGTTCACTAGATAATTAACCCTAAAAGGGTCAGTTCTCCCGAAGTTACTCTTTACTTCCCCACTTAAATCTCGGGACGAGATTTCTTGTAGTGGAGGAGATTTGTAACACCCCCAGTGTCATGCTACAGTAACTCTCTGTGATTAAGCCTAATCATTTGGCTAAAGAATGCTTAATCACCTTTGTTCAATATCTCTTTTCAACTCCCATCTGAATTCAAATTCAAATCATAAGTGAAATTTGAAGTTGCACAAAAGTTGCTGGAAAAATGTTCATCATTTAGCAAATATTCCAATACAATTTGATGTAATTAAAAACAACATCACTCCTATGCTAAAATGGACACTAACATTTATAACAGTGCCATTCCAGCAATTTAAAATGCAAATTCACTTATGAAAATTCCAAATGAATCTAAACCTCTCCCAAAAATAATTGTGGTAGTGCCTAAAAATGCACTGGACCTTTATGATCCAGTTCCACATTTTTCCTAAATCATTAGGGTCCCCAGATAAATCATTTTCCTTCTCTTGTGATTAAAGAAAAGAAAAGGAAAAGCAGAAGAGAGAGAGAGAGAGAGAAC